>NW_028322100.1:2767500-2792500 GCF_057628025.1 Oncorhynchus mykiss
TTCATTTCCCTCCTCCTTTTTTTTAAGCAAGCAGACAGACACTTTAAAGAGCTGTTTAGGTTTTCTCTCTCCCCCCTTCCCCTCTCACGGCTTCTTCGCTAAGGCGTGATTAAAACCACACTCAGGCAGAGTTGCTGTACAAATGGCAGCTTTTATAAGGTCAGCTCTTTTGTGGTGAAAGGCCTAATGTAAATTAGGATCTGCTGTGAAAAAGAAGGGGGGACGTTAAACTCAATTCAATTCATTGTCCTCCTTAATGTCATTTTGTGTTTCGCTGAACGTCGAGTCCTGGATGGACTGTCAGGGAGTATTTCTGAATTGACTTTAATGGCATATCAGCTATGAAACAGAGGGGAGGGGGGGGGGGGAGGGGCGTGTGGATACAACCTGGGAAAGCTAAGTGATGATGAAGGTATATTTATTAAAGTGATAGTTCACCCCCCAAAATAAAAATAATAACACATTGGCTAGCCTTGTAAAAAGTTAGCATTGGAAACAGTGGTCGGGAAAGCTGAACCAAAGCATAGATTGCTGTTATACCTCGTCCACAGACTGCTTACAGGGTAAGGAAACCAACCAATGTCATTTTATCATTTAACTAGGCCTATCCCTTTAAGTTCATTTAATGACATGTTTTCATGGCACCTGCACGGTCAGTGATTAAACCAGAGTGTTAAGGGTTAATTCTCCTCCTCATAAAACCCCCCCAAAAAAGGAACGTAATATACTATAAATGAATATATAAATCGCTATAAGGTCTCATACATGCTTATAACAAGTCATAATACATTATAGCTGTATGCCCTAAGTGAAATGTCACTTTTGCCTTAAGGGGACTTTTTCGGTAGTGTATATTTCCCGTTACTGTGTATCCAGTGTGAAAATGACTGTGTCTTCCCGGGGCCTCTAATGTACCTCTGGCCCTAACAACCCAGGCAGTGTTGATATCAAACAGCCAGTACAGTTCAGATTAATGAGAGGGCTAGTAGGAACTACAGCACCCTGACATCCACCCACTACAGCTGCTGTGTTTCCTACAGACCACAGTACACAGGTCAGAACATCTAAAGGGGTATCTATGAGCCAGTCAGCAACCTCTGGGAGTGAGGGAGAGAGGTGGAGGGAGGGGGAGAGGGCGAGACAGAGAAAGGGAGGGGAGTGGGAGAAAGGTGGGAGAGAGAGAGGGAGAGAGGGGGAGGGAGGGGGAGAGGGAGAGACAGAGAAAGGGGAGATGAGAGGGAGAAAGGTGGAGAGAGAGAGGGAGAGAGGGGGAGGGAAGGGGGGGAGGGGAGAGGGAGAGACAGAGAGAGGGAGGGAGAAAGAGAGGGAGAGAGGGGAGAGGGAGGGACAGAGAAAGGGGAAGGAGAGATGGAGAAAGGGGAGAGAGAGGGGGAGGGAGGGAGGGAGGGGGAGAGGGAGAGACAGAGAGAGGGAGGGACAGAGGGAGAAAGAGAGGGAGAAAGGGGAGAGGGAGTGACAGAGAGGAGGGGAGAGATGGAGTAAGTGGGGAGAGAGAGGGAGAGAGGAGGAGACAGAGAGAGGGAGTGAGAGATGGAGAGAGGAGACAGAGAGAGGGAGGAGAGATGGAGAGAGGGAGGAGACAGAGAGAGGGAGGGAGAGATGGAGTAATGGCAGGAGAGAGAGGGAGAGAGGAGGAGACAGAGAGAGGGAGGGAGAGATGGAGTAATGGCAGGAGGAGAGAGGAGAGGAGGAGACAGAGAGAGGGAGGGAGAGATGGAGTAATGGCAGAGAGAGAGAGGAGAGAGGAGGAGACAGAGAGAGGGAGGGAGAGATGGAGAGAGGAGGAGACAGAGAGAGAGAGGGAGAGATGGAGTAATGCAGGAGAGAGAGGGAGAGAGGAGGAGACAGAGAGAGGGAGGGAGAGATGGAGTAATGGCAGGAGAGAGAGGGAGAGAGAGACAGAGAGAGGGAGGGAGAGATGGAGTAAGGGGCGGAGAGAGAGGGAGAGAGAGGAGACAGAGAGGGAGGTAGAGAGAGTTCTACTTGTTTTCCTTCAGAGCTTCTTTATGGTCAAATCTACAGATGGAGACGTCCCAGACAGATTGAGGAAGGTTGAAATAACAAAGGAAACCTCAACATGTTTCTATTTCTGTATCGTACGTACAGTTGTACGGCTGTGGGTGACTCAAACACATCTGTTAGTGTTCGCCGACCGTATAACCCCGGCAGATACTTACTTGGCGGTGTGTGTATCCGTGGTTGGCTCCTTTTTGAACTGCCAATCACAGCCTTGGTTTTGCTTCTCTCTCATTTGTTTGTTTGGCTTCCCATTATATAGCTGTCTCAGTTTTTGCCTTTGGCATGTTAACCTACACCGTGTGATCTTGTACACAGAACCCAGAGGGCTTACAGTTTGCATGTTTTTAAAGAAAGCAAGAGAAGGGTGGTTGAGGTGAGAGAGGGAGAGGGAGAGGGGGGAGGGAGAGGAGGAGGGAGAGAGGGAGGGAGAGGGAGGAGGGAGGAGGGAGGAGGGAGGAGGGGAGGAGGAGGGAGGGAGGGAGGAGGGAGGAGGGGAAGGAGGGAGGAGGGGTAGGGAGGGAGGAGGGGGAGGGGAGGAGGGGAGGGGGGAGGGAGGGAGGAGGGAGGAGGGAGGAGGGAGGGAGGGGAGGGAGAGGGAGGGGAGGAGGGAGGATGGAGGGAGGAGGGGAGGGAGGAGAGGAGGGGAGGGATGGAGGGAGGAGGGGAGGGAGAGAGGGGAGGGATGGAGGGAGGAGGGGAGGGAGGGAGGAGGGAGGGGAGGGAGGAGGGAGGAGTGATGGAGGAGGAGGGAGGCGGGAGGGATGGAGGGAGAGGGAGGAGGGAGGTGGGAGGGGAGGGAGAAAAGCGAGGGCAGTCCAAAAATGGAGTGAGGGGCCTTGATCAAAACCACTCCAGGTTTCTGGTTACTGCCTTATCAATGGCAATGAGAGATAGATACTACAGCACTATGGTTAGTCATTTTGTTGGTTGTATTCGATTACTTGCCTTAAAGAATGTAACATACAAAACGTGTGCTGAATGTAACCAAGGCCTGATTGTGGTTATAATCTCTAAAAAGGATCGTTTGTCTGTGTGCACACTTTCACCTATATAACAAACCAACACTTCACCTATATAACAAACCAACACTTCACCTATATAACAAACAACACATCACCTATATAACACACCAAACACTTCACCTATATAACAAACCAACACTCACCTATATAACACACCAACACTTCACCTATAACAAACCAACACTTCACCTATATAACACACCAACACTTCACCTATATAAACAACCAACACTTCACCTAATATAACAAACCACACTTCACCTATATAACAAACCAACACTTCACCTATATAACACACCAACACTTCACCTATATAACAAACCAACACATATTCACATCGATTCACATACACAGATTTACCAGAACCGGTTTGACATGTTCACCTTAATATAGAACGCATTGATTATGAATAATATCATTTTCCACGGCCGACTGGGTGGTAATGGCTAGGTGAGAGGGCTACAGCTGTCCAATGAGAACACGCTCAGTATTATAATGAATGAAGATTGTCACATTATACGGTAGGGTGTGATGGTACTGGCTGAGCTTCAGGCCTGAGGAGCCACAGTGTTGAACCTGTAACTTGGCTGAGCTTCAGGCCTGAGGAGCCACAGTGTTGAACCTGTACTTGGCTGAGCTTCAGGCCTGAGGAGCCACAGTGTTGAACCTGATGGGACTGGCTGAGCTTCAGGCTTCAGGAGCCACAGTGTTGAACCTGTAACTTGGCTGAGCTTCAGGCTTCAGGAGCCACAGTGTTGAACCTGTAACTTGGCTGAGCTTCAGGCCTGAGGAGCCACAGTGTTGAACTGATGGACTGGCTGAGCTTCAGGCTTCAGGAGCCACAGTGTTGAACCTGTAACTTGGCTGAGCTTCAGGCCTGAGGAGCCACAGAGTTGAACCTGTAACTTGGCTGATGGGACTGGCTGAGCTTCAGGCTTGAGGAGCCACAGAGTTGAACCTGTAACTTGGCTGATGGACTGGCTGAGCTTCAGGCCTGAGGAGCTACAGAGTTGAACCTGTAACTTGGCTGAGCTTCAGGCCTGAGGAGCCACAGAGTTGAACCTGTAACTTGGCTGATGGACTGGCTGAGCTTCCACGGCTTGAGGAGCCACAGAGTTGAACCTGTAACTTGGCTGATGGACTGGCTGAGCTTCAGGCCTGAGGAGCTACAGAGTTGAACCTGTAACTTGGCTGAGCTTCAGGCCTGAGGAGCTACAGAGTTGAACCTGTAACTTGGCAGGCTAGTCTAACTCTCCACATCTCTCTGAGAAAATGAAACCATCTCTGTCACATTCTGTATTTTGTTCTCAACCCCCCCCCCTCTCTCCTTCTCTCTCTCTCTCTCTCTCTCTCTCTCTCTGTCGCTCTCTCTCTCTCTCCCTCCCTCTTCTCTCTCTCTCTCCCTCTCTCTCTCTTTCTATATATATTATATCTTTCTCTTCTGCCTGCCCCTGACTCCCAGCCTCCTGGACAGTTGCTTTCCTCTGACTAACATTATTCTAACACTCACATGGACTCAATATCTCCTACAAAGTTGGAGTTAGTTGTGGTTAAATTACAGATTTTCTTTACTCTTAGTAGATTAATTACTAAGAAACGTATTAGAAAAGTAATTAAACTATTTCCTAACCAGTGGTTGGGTTCCAGTGTGACGTCAGTAAACATCAGGCTGAATATAGGATGGTTGGTTGCTTGCGGAAATGAGTTTAACATGTGTCGAGAGAAGAGATGCACGCACGCACACACACACGCACGCACGCACGCACACACACACACACACACACACACACACACACACACACACACACACACACACACACACACGGCCCTGCGGAAGAGGCCGGCTCCAGCCAGTCGCTCCTGACTGAAGACGAAATACACTCACACTTCTTGGTTTGCAAAAAGACCTTTCTCGCGTGTGTGTGTGTCTTGCTAACGATGAAGCTGACAGAAACAAACAAGGATGGAGCTGAATTGCTGAGTTCCTTGGCCCTGCATGTCAGTACATTGAATAACAAACAGAGAAATAATATGGACTGGGACAGGAAACCATTGGGTGTTTAAAAACAACAACAATCTGATGGAAATATTTTACAGTAAACTGTAAACAGAAATATGGATTTGTTACATCAAGCCCTTCTACTTCTACATCAAGCCCCTTCTACTTCTACATCAAGCCCCTTCTACTTCTACATCAAGCCCCTTCTACTTCTACATCAAGCCCCTTCTACTTCTACATCAAGCCCTTCTACTTCTACATCAAGCCCCTTCTACTTCTACATCAAGCCCCTTCTACTTCTACATCAAGCCCCTTCTACTTCTACATCAAGCACCCAATACTTAGTCTTCTTCAGTATGAAGAAAACAACCAATTTTATTACAGCTTTGGACTATGAGACAGGATACATGGGACTGCCAGAGTTAAGGACTATAGAGACAGGATACATGGGTCTGACAGAGTTAAGGACTATAGAGACAGGATACATGGGACTGACAGAGTTAAGGACTATAGAGACAGGATACAAGTTAGCATCATACCAGGCTGTTCAGCTCCAGCTAGTTAGCATCATACCAGGCTGTTCAGCTCCAGCTAGTTAGCATCAGACCAGTCTGTTCAGCTCCAGCTAGTTAGCATCAGACCAGGCTGTTCAGCTCCAGCTAGTTAGCATCAGACCAGTCTGTTCAGCTCCAGCTAGTTAGCATCAGACCAGTCTGTTCAGCTCCAGCTAGTTAGCATCAGACCAGTCTGTTCAGCTCCAGCTAGTTAGCATCAGACCAGTCTGTTCAGCTCCAGCTAGTTAGCATCATACCAGGCTGTTCAGCTCCAGCTAGTTAGCATCAGACCAGTCTGTTCAGCTCCAGCTAGTTAGCATCATACCAGGCTGTTCAGCTCCAGCTAGTTAGCATCATACCAGGCTGTTCAGCTCCAGCTAGTTAGCATCAGACCAGTCTGTTCAGCTCCAGCTAGTTAGCATCATACCCAGGCTGTTCAGGTCCAGCTAGTTAGCATCATACCAGGCTGTTCAGCTCCAGCTAGTTAGCATCATACCAGGCTGTTCAGCTCCCAGCTAGTTAGCATCAGACCAGTCTGTTCAGCTCCAGCTAGTTAGCATTAGACCAGGCTGTTCAGCTCCAGGTAGTTAGCATCAGACCATTCTGTTCAGCTCCAGCTAGTTAGCATCAGACCAGGCTGTTCAGCTCCAGCTAGTTAGCATCAGACCATTCTGTTCAGCTCCAGCTAGTTAGCATCAGACCAGTCTGTTCAGCTCCAGCTAGTTAGCATCAGACCAGTCTGTTCAGCTCCAGCTAGTTAGCATCAGACCAGGCTGTTCAGCTCCAGCTAGTTAGCATCAGACCAGTCTGTTCAGCTCCAGCTAGTTAGCATCAGACCAGGCTGTTCAGCTCCAGCTAGTTAGCATCAGACCAGTCTGTTCAGCTCCAGCTAGTTAGCATCAGACCAGGCTGTTCAGCTCCAGCTAGTTAGCATCATACCAGGCTGTTCAGCTCCAGCTAGTTAGCATCAGACCAGGCTGTTCAGCTCCAGCTAGTTAGCATCAGACCAGTCTGTTCAGCTCCAGCTAGTTAGCATCAGACCAGGCTGTTCAGAGTGGGACATATGTGTTCTAAAAGGGCCTCTATTTGATTGTGATGCACAAAGAGGGACACTCCCCTTTTGTTGAGCAGTGTGAAAAGCCCTGCTGGAGCTCTGTGTGCTTACTGTCAACACCGTGTTGGAACCACGACCGTACAGACGGTGGTTAGACCAGACACACCCGCATGTACGCACACACACACACACACACACACACACACACACCCGCATGTACGCACACACACACACACACACCTGCATGTACGCACACACACGCACACACACACACACACACACACACACACACACACACACACACACACACACACACGCACGCTTACTAAAACAGACACAGACAGTTGGCGGTAGAGAGGGCTGTAACACAATAGGCGCTGGACATGTCTTTGTGAATAACAACCAGGCAAATCAAATCACTTCAGACTTCACTTTTTTTTTTTCGTACAGATTTTGAGTCAGACCTTGAGTCAGATGTTTGGATTCCAGCTGGATAGGTCCCAAAATAGACACCCGTCCTTCATGTCCTATCAGATCCGTTGAGGCCAAGTCTATGTTTTACTTTGGTAGAAAAAGGAATAATTGGTCATGTGGTTTTATCGTTGATTCCTGCTTTTGTTCTTATTTTTAAGGAAGGATCTGTTTTTTTTTTAACGGGGTTTATGTCCTCTAAACCGGTCCAATTCTTCCTCCGTTTGGGTGCTTGCATCAATCCTGTAATGAAGAAAGAAAACATTTTGTCGTGGGGTTTTACGACGCCGTGCTAGCGAGCCTGTTCAGACAGCTCTCCACTTCCTGCTTCGGGGGCTGTGTCTTTCTGCATCCTTAATACCACCCTATTCCCTACATAGTGCACTACTTTTGGGCCCTGGTCTATACAGTATACAAGGCTATGGTATTCCATTTGGGATGCATTCAGCCTGTGTTGGTGGTGTCCAGGATCAGGCCAATGGGAGGTTGTGGTTTTCTTACGGTGAAGTGCACATTCACAGCCACAGCATTTGTTTCCCATTAGAGAAGGTTTGTAACTCAAATCAATGTGCTGCTTAGGGTTTCTCTGGTTACTGAGGTACCCCTCCTGTCACTCCTGGACCCTTTTTCTGCTCGTTGGAGCTATATCCCCAGTCTCCCTTCTCTCCCCCCTCTCCTCTCCCCTCCCCTGTCTCCCTTCTCTCCACCCTTCTCCCCCTCCACCCCTCCTCCCCCGTCTCCCTTCTCCCTTCTCTCCCTCCACCCCTCCTCCCCCCTCTCCCCCTTATCCCTTCTCTCCCCCTGTCCCCGTCACCCCCCTCTCATCGTCTCCCTTCTCCCCCCTCTCCCCTGTCTCCCTCTCCCCGTCTCCCCTCTCCCCTGTCTCCTTTCTCCCCCTCTCACCCTCTCCCTGTCTCTCCTCTCTCCCTGTCTCCCTTCTCTCCCCCTGTCCCCTCCCCTCTCCCCCTCTCCACCTCCACCCCTCCTCCCCCTCTCCCTGTCTCCTCTCTCCCCTCTCCCCTGTCTCCCTTCTCCCCCCGCTCCCCCTGTCTCTCCTCTCTCCCCCTGTCTCCCTTCTCTCCCCCTGTCCCCTCCCCTCTCCCCCTCTCCCCCTCTCCGCCTCCATACCTCCTCCCCCTCTCCCTCTGTCTCCCTTCTCCCCCTCTCCCCCTGTCTCTCCTCTCTCTCCCTGTCTCCCTTCTCCCCCCCCCCCATATATCTCCATCCATTCCCATTGTCTGAATGTGGCAATTTGTTGTGTGACACAGGAGAGATTAGGTTAGGAAACAGTGTGTGGATTGGATTGGATATGGTGCTGGTCCCGCCAATTTGAGGTCACAGGACAGCGATCTGGACATTGGGCAGCGAGCAGACATCAGTTACCTCAGGTGGCTCGGTTCCAAACAGCACCCTATTCCCTATATACATGCATTACTTTTAACAGGGGCCCAAATGGTTCTCTGGCTCTTTTGATCAAAATAAGTGCACTCTATAGGGAATACGGAGCCATTTTGGGACACAGCCTCAGGAAGGAGAGAGGAGAGGCAGTGGTCCTTGGCCACAGGGCCCCTGGGAGGCAGCGGGGGACAGGTGGTCCCACAGCGAAAACCTTCAGAAACACCAGCAAATAAGTCTAATTTATTAAAGCTGACACCTTATCTCTAAATATTCTCACCTGGTCTGCTTCCTTATGGGCCCCTGGTTCAATGTAGTGCCCTATAGGGAACAGGGTGCTGTTTGGGACGTAGCCTCTGTTCAGAGGATCATCATTAGGTGCTCCTCTCCCTCTGTTCTTCTCCATCGTGTGTTTTGTGTCTTTGGATCAAAAGAACTTCAGACATTTGGTGGATCCCGTTCTCCTTTGTTGAGAAAGACGCCGTAGAAACTCTGTGGGTATAATAAATAACAGTTCTCAAGTGTTAAAAAACAGGACTGCTTTGCTATTTGGTAGGATTGTCCTGGAGTGACCAATGATGCAATGATTAATAACCCTTAAGTAAAACCAAGACTGACATAACATTGGAGAGAGAGAGAGAGAAGGAGAGAGGGAGAGAGAGAGAGGGAGAGAGAGAGACAGAGAGAAGGAGAGAGGGAGAGGAGAGAGAGAGAGAGAGAGAGAGAGAGAGAGAGAGAGAGAGAGAGAGAGAGAGAGAGAGAGAGAGAGAGATAGAGAGAGAGAGAGAGAGAGAGAGAGAGAGAGAGAGAGAGAGAGAGAGAGAGAGAGAGAAATATATGAATTTCACTTCACATGAAGAAAAGCTCAATAGCAAGTGGTGCAATAGTGGGTTCAGCCAAGCCACAGACTGAAATCCACTCTCTCTCTCCAGCTCAGGGCTATTTGTCATTATAAGTGAACCAGTGCTCATGTTTCCCAAGACCTCATTATCGTTATTTCCCAGCCATTATTAAGTCCAGAACCCTACTCCATGCAGTCCAACACACACTAGTTACTATTTATTAGGCTTGAAGCCCTTCCTCATCGACATTGTTTTAACTATGGGTTGTGAGGTTGATGTCGTGGACGTTTTGCAGGTCAGGGAGAGTTGATAAGGCTTTATTAGATACTGGTGGAAATATTCGATGTCTCTGAGTTAATTCTCTAAACACATTGTCATCTTAACGCATAATTACACGCAGGTACAAAACAAATCCAAGGTAAATAATTAAATGTATTGAAATGATTTATGTTGTTCATTTAAAAGAAATATATATATATATATATAAATATTACCACAAAAAAGAATGATTGCATTTTAGTACCTGTGTTATAGCCAGATTTAGAGGTGAAATTACTTACAAAGCTTTGTATACTTTGAACTGTGAGACGCAGAGAGAGCTTTGTAAAAGGAGACAACATTACAGTACTATATCCCAGTATATTACATTACAGTACTATATCCCAGTATATTACATTACAGTACTATATCCCAGTAAATTACAACATTACAGTACTATATCCCAGTATATTACATTACAGTACTATATCCCAGTAAATTACAACATTACAGTACTATATCCAGTAAATTATACAATTACAGTACTATATCCCAGTAAATTACATTACAGTACTACATCCCAGTATATTACATTACAGTACTATGTCCCAGTAAATTACATTACAGTACTATATCCCAGTAAATTACATTACAGTACTATATCCCAGTATATTACATTACAGTACTATATCCCAGTAAATTACATTACAGTACTATATCCTAGTAAATTACATTACAGTACTATATCCCAGTAAATTACATTACAGTTCTATATCCCAGTAAATTATAACATTACAGTACTATATCCCAGTAAATTATAACATTACAGTACTATATCCCAGTATATTACATTACAGTACTATATCCCAGTATATTACATTACAGTACTATATCCCATTATATTACATTACAGTACTATATCCCATTATATTACATTACAGTACTATATCCCAGTAAATTATAAGATTACAGTACTATATCCCAGTAAATTATAAGATTACAGTACTATATCCCAGTATATTACATTACAGTACTATCTGCAGTATATTACATTACAGTACTATATCCCAGTAAATTATAACATTACAGTACTATATCCCAGTAAATTATAACATTACAGTACTATATCCCAGTATATTACATTACAGTACTATATCCCAGTATATTACATTACAGTGCTATATCCCAGTATATTACATTACAGTACTATATCCCAGTAAATTATAACATTACAGTACTATATCCCCAGTATATTACATTTCAGTATATATCCCAGTATATTACATTACAGTACTATATCCCAGTATATTACATTACAGTACTATATCTCAGTAAAGTACAACATTACAGTACTATATCCCAGTAAATTACAACATGTCAGTACTATATCCCAGTAAATTACATTACAGTACTATATCCCAGTAAATTACATTACAGTACTATATCTCAGTAAATTATAACATCACAGTACTATATCCCAGTAAATTACATTACAGTACTACATCCCAGTATATTACATTACAGTACTATATCCCAGTAAATTACATTACAGTACTATATCTCAGTAAATTATAACATTACAGTACTATATTCCAGTAAATTACTTTACAGTACTATATCCCAGTAAATTACATTACAGTACTATATCTCAGTAAATTACATTACAGTACTATATCCCAGTAAATTATAACATTACAGTACTATATCCCAGTAAATTACATTACAGTACTATATCCCAGTAAATTACAACATTACAGTACTATATCCCAGTAAATTACAACATTACAGTACTATATCCCAGTAAATTATAACATTAAAGTACTATATCCCAGTAAATTACAACATTACAGTACTATATCCTAGTAAATTATAACATTACAGTACTATATCCCAGTATATTACATTACAGTACTATATCCCAGTAAATTACATTACAGTACTATATCCCAGTATATTACATTACAGTACTATATCCCAGTAAATTATAACATTACAGTACTATATCCCAGTAAATTATAACATTACAGTACTATATCCCAGTAAATTACAACATTACAGTACTATATCCCAGTAAATTATAACATTACAGTACTATATCCCAGTGAATTACATTACAGTACTATATCCCAATAAATTACATTACAGTACTATATCCCAGTATATTACATTACAGTACTATATCCCAGTGAATTTCATTACAGTACTATATCCCAGTATATTACATTACAGTACTATATCCCAGTAAATTATAACATTACAGTACTATATCCCAGTAAATTATAACATTACAGTACTATATCCCAGTAAATTACAACATTACAGTACTATATCCCAGTAAATTATAACATTAAGTATATATCCCAGTGAATTACATTACAGTACTATATCCCAGTATATTACATTACAGTACTATATCCCAGTATATTACATTACAGTACTATATCCCAATAAATTACATTACAGTACTATATCCCATTTTATTCTCTATTTGGTTAGGTCAGGGTGTGACTCGGGTGGGCAAATCTATGTTTCTATTTCTTTGTTGGCCGGGTATGCTTCCCAATCAGAGGCAGCTGTCTATCGTTGTCTCTGATTGGGGATCATACTTAGGCAGCCCTTCCCCACCTTCAGTTGTGGGATCTTGTTTTTTGTTAGTTGCTGTCGAGCCCTGCTGAACTTTACGTTCGTTTATCTTTTTACGTTTTTTTTTAATGTTCTTCAAAAATAAATAAAGGTGTACGCTTACCCACGCTGCACCTTGGTCTCATTCCAACAACGGATGTAACAATCCCAGTAAATTAGAAATGATGTTGCGATCTAGCCCCCCCACCCCCAAAAAAAAGCATCATTCACACAGCTAAGAAAGACATAACAGCCTCTTATCAAATATCGTTGTTTCTTAGTGCCTGAATGCATCAAAACGCATCAAATCTGCATCCCAAATGGCTCCCTAGTCTGTACATAGTGCACTACTTTTTTTTTGACCAGGGCCCATTTATATGCATATTAAAATAGGGTATTTTATAGGGTGTTATTTGAGACTCGTGCATGGTTGCTTGTGATGTCAGAGTTGCTCTCACTAATTATCTCCCGGTGAACAACGTTACAACGAGGTCTCCAGGATGATGCATTGACTGCAGATTGAAGCCAAGATGCATTTTAACTGTCATGTCGGGGGAAGATGGAGGAGCTGGGGGGGGGGGGGATTGCTATTCTCCCTCTCCCTGCTACTTCCTCACTCAGCCAGACACATTATTAGCTCACATCCCAAATGTTTAGTAAACTCATTAGGGTTCTATCTAATGTTCATTTATCATCATCATAGATGAGAGAGAGAGAGAGAGAGAGAGAGAGAGAGAGAGAGAGAGAGAGAGAGAGAGAGAGAGAGAGAGAGATAGAGGGTCTGAGGCCAGAGGCCCGAAGCTAAAAACCACCATCGCCATTAATAGACGGATAGCCTCTCTGATCAATCACCCACAATGCATCATGGATGAACTGTACTTTATTAAATCCTTCGGACCAGTCACACACAACACTATATAATCTGAAATGATTAGATCTCAGCCAATCGCTTTGCTTCACAAATGAATCTTCCTCACATGATGATTATTGGAAGGAGGAGGGAGAACAAGGGCTTGTATTAAGACCCTCCCCTTTGGTCCCCTCCCCCCTTTTGGTCCCCTCCCCCTCCCCTGTTATCTTATCACATCAGATGAGGGGTCGGAAGGCCCGCCTTTTTTTTCAAGGGCTCTTCAGAAGAAAAAACAAATCAAAGGAATCTCTCCCCTTTGAAGAGAAGATATTAAGATATTAAGACGAGCAGTGTGCTACTGCTCAACAGTACGTACTGTAGGGTTTATTTTACACCTCAAAGCAAGAGAGGACAGAGGAGTTCAAATACTAGACAGAACCATTTCTATTTCTTAAACATTGTAATATCTTTCCTCTCTCTCTCTCTCTCTCTCTCTCTCTCTCTCTCTCTCTCGCTATATATATATATATATATATATATATATATATATATATATAAAATTGTGTGGATTGGATAATACTGGATCTGTCAGGTCCTGGGATAAGCGATTCATCGCTAACCTAATTCCTATGATCCCGTGTCAGAGGGTGTCAGGTGAAATGTGGACGGCTAAGACGGACTATTGATACAGCACGTCTCTTGGTGTTTAATAATCAGAAATGAGACACTGCGATAAAACGGACCCCTTTCTCTAAGTCTATTTCTTAATGGATTTGAATTTGCGTCTGGGAATCTAACAGTTATACTGCACTTTTACGTGGAAGGATTTAAACCACAGCTTTCCCTTAACACCCACACATTCTCCTCCCTAGCTTGGTTCTGTAAGAGAGAGAGAGAGAGTGAGAGAGAGAGAGAGAGAGAGACAGACAGACAGACAGACGAGAGAGAGAGAGAGAGAGAGAGAGAGAGACAAAGACAGACAGACAGACAGACAGAGAGAGAGAGAGAGAGAGAGAGAGAGAGAGAGAGACAGACAGACAGACAGACAGACAGACAGACAGACAGACAGACAGACAGACAGACAGACAGACAGACAGAGAGAGACAGACAGAGAAAGAGAGAGAGAGAGAGAGAGCAATCACTCCCAAAACGCCCTAGAACCCCCCCCCCCCCTCAATAAACCCAGACGTAGCAGTGATAATACAAAATGACAGGTATTTATTTCCTAGCGTTGGTTTAATGTCAGTACAACAGCACAGAGCAAGGTTCTGTATCAGTTCACCTGACTTAATGTTCCGGGCCAAATGAAATCAGATCTCATCCGCCGCCTGGCCCATATTGATCCCTATTTAACATCAAGGCTCAGAATGGATCGTCATTGATTAACAAATATAAAAAAACACTCCCATTTGTCCAGCCTGCGAGCTCAGTACGCGTTACGGCACCGGTTGAAAAGGCGAGAGGATGTATCAACCCGACAGACGGTAAGAAGACAAGCACCACTTGTCTTCAGTAGATGTACTTTCCAATAAGAAAGCTGTTTCATGTATTATTGTTACAGCCACCTCATGAAAGTGGAATCCTAAACAGTTGGGATGCGGTCCTGTAAGCACGTGGGTGTATAAAGTCACGCTCCGTCTTCTCACTTTACCAAAATGGTTGAAGAATGTTGTGGATTCCTGCTGAAATCCCAAGTCATTTCCTGCTTACTCTGTGATGATAACCTCACATGTAGACACCCACACATCTCTGAACTCCTCACTATACCCTCATTAGAGTAACACACACTGACCAGCACATATAGATCTGTTACGGCTGCTGATTTGGAGAGAGGCTGTGCACTTGGAGTCTTGTCTTAGTAACAATGTATCCAGCACCTCCACTCTGGAGAGGAGAAAACAGTCCTGTCTTTGTAACAATGTATCCAGCCCTCCACTCTGGAGAGGAGAAAACAGTCCTGTCTTAGTAACAATGTATCCAGTCCTGTCTTAGTAACAATGTATCCAGTCCTGTCTTAGTAACAATGTATCCAGCCCTCCTCTCTGGAGAGGAGAAAACAGTACTGTCTTAGTAACAATGTATCCAGTCCTGTCTTAGTAACAATGTATCCAGTCCTGTCTTAGTAACAATGTATCCAGTCCTGTCTTAGTAACAATGTATCCAGCCCTCCTCTCTGAGGAAAGCATATATCTTTAGTAACAATGTATCCAGTCCTGTCTTAGTAACAATGTATCCAGCCCTCCTCTCTGGAGAGGAGAAAACAGTCCTGTCTTAGTAACAATGTATCCAGCCCTGTCTTAGTAACAATGTATCCAGTCCTGTCTTAGTAACAATGTATCCAGCCCTCCACTCTGGAGAGGAGAAAACAGTCCTGTCTTAGTAACAATGTATCCAGCCCTGTCTTAGTAACAATGTATCCAGTCCTGTCTTAGTAACAATGTATCCAGCCCTCCACTCTGGAGAGGAGAAAACAGTCCTGTCTTAGTAACAATGTATCCAGTCCTGTCTTAGTAACAATGTATCCAGCCCTCCACTCTGGAGAGGAGAAAACAGTCCTGTCTTAGTAACAATGTATCCAGCCCTGTCTTAGTAACAATGTATCCAGTCTTGTCTTAGTAACAATGTATCCAGTCCTGTCTTAGTAACAATGCATCCAGCCCTGTCTTAGTAACAATGTATCCAGTCCTGTATTAGTAACAACGTATACCAGTCTTGTCTTAGTAACAATGTATCCAGCCCTGTCTTAGTAACAATGTATCCAGTCCTGTATTAGTAACAATGTATCCAGCCCTGTCTTAGTAACAATGTATCCAGTCCTGTATTAGTAACAATGTATCCAGCCCTGTCTTAGTAACAATGTATCCAGCCCTGTATTAGTAACAATGTATCCAGCCCTGTATTAGTAACAATGTATCCAGTCCTGTATTAGTAACAATGTATCCAGTACTGTCTTAGTAACAATGTATCCAGCCCTGTCTTAGTAACAATGTATCCAGTCCTGTCTTAGTAACAATGTATCCAGCCCTGTCTTAGTAACAATGTATCCAGTCCTGTATTAGTAACAATGTATCCAGTCTTGTCTTAGTAACAATGTATCCAGCCCTGTCTTAGTAACAATGTATCCAGTCCTGTATTAGTAACAATGTATCCAGCCCTCCACTCTGGGGAGGAGAAATACACTTCTTATGTACTCTGCTCTTAACACTTAGCCCAGTGTTGGTCTCCTAGCACCTGAAAGATATTATCTCATGTTTAACATCCAGAAGTTTACAGTTTACAAACACACCCACACCCACACCCACACACACACACACACACACACACACACACACACACACACACACACACACACACACACACACACACACGATGCAATCTGGAGACAATTTGTACAGTGTTGGGGCAAATTAAATCTGATTTCTTAACTGTAGAATACTGCACTAGCAAGAGAGAGAGAGAGAGAGCGAGAGAGAGAGAGGAGAGAGAGAGAGTGAGAGAGAGAGAGCGAGAGAGTGAGATAGAGAGCGAGAGAGAGCGAGATAGAGAGCGCGAGAGAGAGACAGCGAGAGAGAGAGACAGCGAGAGAGAGAATGCGAGAGAGAGAGAGAATGCGAGAGATAGAGAGAGCGAGAGAGAAAGAGAGAGAGAGAGAGCGAGAGAGAGAGAGAGAGAGAGAGAGAGAGAGAGAGGGAGCGGTTGTCCCCTCAAGTGTTTGTTGATTATCCCCTCTTAGAGTCAAATAATGAAGAGACAAGCTTATCACAGCCACTCTCCCCTCCAGCCTCAAACTCCATGTTTGGATTATGGCCTTGGTTTGTTTTTCTAGTGTGAAGCTGCCCACCTAATCACCAGACCTCTCCTTGGGTGAGGACACCAGAGCTGGAGGACAAAACCACTAATCAGGACCAATCACACTCAGCTACCTCTTCCTTCTTAACATCCTTTCTCTGTTACCATGGTTCTGTTCTGTCCTAACTCTTTACAAACGTGTTGCAACATACTTATAAAGGGATGTTTAGATGGGCCGTGGAATCATTTAAGATTGTTGAGTTGCAACAACGACAGCGCAGCAATGGCTAGGAACCTGGCTAAGACCTCCTCTTAGTGTTGGGCCTCTTGGGTCACTTCCTCTCCTTCCCCACCACCTTCCTTCCCCTCTCCTTCCCATTTCTCCCCATTCCCCCTCTCCTTCCCGACCTCCCCATTCCCCCTCTCCTTCCCGACCTCCCCATTCCCCTCTCCTTGGAACACCAGCGCAGGCGGCCTCATCTGGCCCACAGCTCCCTTCCCCACCTCCCTAGTCCCCCTCTCCTTCCCGACCTCCCTATTCTCCCCTCTCCTTCCACCTCCCCATCCCCTCTCCTTCCCGACCTCCCCCATTCCCCCTCCCTTCCCCACCCCCTATTTCCCCCTCTCCTTCCCGCTCCTATTCCCCCTCTCCTTCCCTCCTCCCCATTCCCCCTCTCCTTCCCCACCTCCCCATTCCCCCTCTCCTTCCCCCACCTCCCCATTCCCCCTCTCCTTCCCCCACCTCCCCATTCCCCCTCTCCTTCCCCACCTCCCTATTCCCCTCTCCTTCCCCACCTCCCTATTCCCCCTCTCCTTCCCGACCTCCCTGTTCCCCTCTCCTTCCCGACCTCCCCATTCCCCCTCTCCTTCCCGACCTCCCACTCCCCCTCAATCACCCCTCAAACCCTTCAGCCATCAACCATCCCTCAACACCCCTCGTCACCCCTCAACACCCCTTCAGCCATCAACAATCCCTCAACAGTTGCTGTATGACCCACAGCCACACTATTCCCGATAGAGTACGCTTCTTCTGGCCAGGGCTCTGATGGAGAATAGGGTGTCGTTTGGAACACAGACATCTTGTTTTGGTTTCTCCTTCCCCATTGATTGGTCTTTAATTGGTTGTAAAACAAGCCAGGTCTCAGCGGTTGAAGCCAGATCTCCCAGAGTTATGACTGCTGTTATTCATTATTTTGAACGAGACAATGAACACGTTGACTTGCACTTTTACACCTCTCACTGTTTGGCCCCTTCCAGCGATTGATAATGATGTTGGCTTAAGTCAACTGTTACCCCCCCCCATGGTTTTAAAGTGCTTCTATTAACCTATTTCTGTTTAACTATGTTGCTGCTACTTCTGCTTAAGTAGTGTATTACCACTACCCTACTAACAGACCTGGTAGTGTTATTACCACTACCCTACTAACAGACCTGGTAGTGTTACTACTACTACTACTACCCTACTAACAGACCTGGTAGTGTCACTACTACTACTACTACCCTACTAACAGACCTGGTAGTGTTACTACTACTACTACTACCCTACTAACAGACCTGGTAGTGTCACTACTACTACTACTACCTACTACAGACCTGGTAGTGTCACTACTACTACTACTACCCTACTAACAGACCTGGTAGTGTCACTACTACTACTACTACCCTACTAACAGACCTGGTAGTGTCACTACTACTACTACTACCCTACTAACAGACCTGGTAGTGTCACTACTACTACTACCCTACTAACAGACCTGGTAGTGTTATTACCACTACCCTACTAACAGACCTGGTAGTGTCACTACTACTACCACTACCCTACTAACAGACCTGGTAGTGTTATTACCACTACCCTACTAACAGACCTGGTAGTGTTATTACCACTACCCTACTAACAGACCTGGTAGTGTTACTACCACTACCCTACTAACAGACCTGGTAGTGTTATTACCACTACCCTACTAACAGACCTGGTAGTGTTATTACCACTACCCTACTAACAGACCTGGTAGTGTTACTACCACTACCCTACTAACAGACCTGGTAGTGTTATTACCACTACCCTACTAACAGACCTGGTAGTGTTATTACCACTACCCTACTAACAGACCTGGTAGTGTTACTACCACTACCCTACTAACAGACCTGGTAGTGTTATTACCACTACCCTACTAACAGACCTGGTAGTGTTATTACCACTACCCTACTAACAGACCTGGTAGTGTTATTACCACTACCCTACTAACAGACCTGGTAGTGTTATTACCACTACCCTACTAACAGACCTGGTAGTGTTACTACCACTACCCCTACTAACAGACCTGGTAGTGTTATTACCACTACCCTACTAACAGACCTGGTAGTGTTATTACCACTACCCTACTAACAGACCTGGTAGTGTTATTACACTACCCTACTAACAGACCTGGTAGTGTTATTACCACTACCCTACTAACAGACCTGGTAGTGTTACTACCACTACCCTACTAACAGACTGGTAGTGTTATTACCACTACCCTACTAACAGACCTGGTAGTGTTACTACCACTACCCTACTAACAGACCTGGTAGTGTTATTACCACTACCCTACTAACAGACCTGGTAGTGTTATTACCACTACCCTACTAACAGACCTGGTAGTGTTATTACCACTACCCTACTAACAGACCTGGTAGTGTTATTACCACTACCCTACTAACAGACCTGGTAGTGTTATTACCACTACCCTACTAACAGACCTGGTAGTGTTATTACCACTACCCTACTAACAGACCTGGTAGTGTTATTACCACTACCCTACTAACAGACCTGGTAGTGTTATTACCACTACCCTACTAACAGACCTGGTAGTGTTATTACCACTACCCTACTAACAGACCTGGTAGTGTTATTACCACTACCCTACTAACAGACCTGGTAGTGTTACTACTACTACTACTACTACCCTACTAACAGACCTGGTAGTGTCACTACTACTACTACTACTACCCTACTAACAGACCTGGTAGTGTTATTACCACTACTACCACTACCCTACTAACAGACCTGGTAGTGTTATTACCACTACCCTACTAACAGACCTGGTAGTGTCACTACTACTACTACTACCCTACTAACAGACCTGGTAGTGTTATTACCACTACCCTACTAACAGACCTGGTAGTGTCACTACTACTACTACTACCCTACTAACAGACCTGGTAGTGTTACTACTACTACTACCCTACTACCCTACTAACAGACCTGATAGTGTTACTACTACTACTACTACTACCCTACTAACAGACCTGGTAGTGTTACTACCACTACTACCCTACTAACAGACCTGGTAGTTTACTACTACTACTACTACTACCCTACTAACAGACCTGGTAGTGTCACTACTACTACTACTACCCTACTAACAGACCTGGTAGTGTTACTACTACTACTACTACTACTACTACCCTACTAACAGACCTGGTAGTGGTATTACTACTACTACTACTACTACTAACAGACCTGGTAGTGTTATTACTACTACTACTACTACTACTACTACTAACAGACCTGGTAGTGTTGCTACTACTACTACTACTACCCTACTAACAGACCTGATAGTGTAACTACTACTACTACTACCCTACTACCCTACTAACAGACCTGGTAGTGTTACTACTACTACTACTACCCTACTAACAGACCTGGTAGTGTTACTACTACTACTACCCTACTAACATACCTGGTAGTGTTATTACTACTACTACTACTACTACTACCCTACTAACAGACCTGGTAGTGTTACTACTACTACTACTACTACTACTACCCTACTAACAGACCTGGTAGTGTTACTACTACTACTACTACTACCCTACTAACAGACCTGGTAGTGTTACTACTACTACTACTACTACTACTACTACTACTAACAGACCTGGTAGTGTTACTACTACTACTACTACTACTACTACTACTACCCTACTAACAGACCTGGTAGTGTTACTACTACTACTACTACTACTACTAACAGACCTGGTAGTGTTACTACTACTACTACTACTACTACTACCCTACTAACAGACCTGGTAGTGTTACTACTACTACTACTACCCTACTAACAGACCTGGTAGTGTTACTACTACTACTACTACTACCCTACTAACAGACCTGGTAGTGTTACTACTACTACTACTACTACCCTACTAACAGACCTGGTAGTGTTACTACTACTGCTACTACTACCCTACTAACAGACCTGGTAGTGTTACTACTACTACTACTACTACTACCCTACTAACAGACCTGGTAGTGTTACTACTACTGCTACTACTACTACTACTACTACTGCTACTACTACTACTACTGCTACTACTACCCTACTAACAGACATGATAGTGTTACTACTACTACTACTACTACCCTACTAACAGACCTGGTAGTGTTACTACTACTACTACTACTACTACCCTACTAACAGACCTGGTAGTGTTACTACTACTACTACTACTACTACTACCCTACTAACAGACCTGGTAGTGTTGCTGTCTGCATCGGGGCCACTAGTCCTAACCATACAGCCAGTACCCGTAGCCTGTATATATATATATATATACAGTTCCTTTAAATAAACACTTTTAGGACTGTTTATTTTTTTACACACACCATTAATCCGTTTTGTCACTTGGACTTGTTTTTATTCTGATAGAGATTTCACCGTGTTGCTTCAGCTCTCTGCTGTAGTAGGCTGCAGTATGCTAAGTACTGTAAGTAAACAGCTAAAGTATTGCTGCTAGGAAACTGGCCTAGTGCTCGCTAACAGTCTGCCGGTCTCTCTAACTAAACACGTTTTCACGTCTGAACGTATAGAAAGTGTAGTTGTAACCCCCAGTAATTTGTTTCCCTAGGGAAGTGATTACTACCTCTTCATCTCAACCGGTTATCTGTCAACTCCATTAGCGGCTAGCGTGTTAGCCTAGCGTGTTAGTGTTAGCGCAGGCAGGGGTTAGACAGTAGAGTGTTAGCATGTAGCTTCAGCGCAGGCAAGGGGTAACACAGTAGCGTGTTAGCCTAGCGTGTTAGCGTTAGCGCAGACAGGGGTAACACAGTAGCGTGTTAGCATGTAAACGTTAGCGCAGGCAGGGGTAACACAGTAGCGTGTTAGCATGTAACGTTAGCGCAGAGGACAATATAACAGTAGGCTAAGCAGCTATCTCCTCATTGAAACCTTCCCCGCCTCCCTGACCCATGCCATTTTTTTTACACACACTGCAAATTAGTATTAGCCACCTCATACTTTGCTTGGCTCCTGTGAGACGACTGTATCAAATGCTAATTTTGAAGAGGTCAGGCTCTCCGCGCAATGATTGGTTGTTCAGATAGCTCCTCTATTGACCACGGTGAATCAGACAGATTCCCATTGTAGAAGATTTAATCACCTGCCAACACCACCCCACCAGCCGGCCAGCCTTCCAGCTCCCTCCCTCCCCCTCCCTCCCTCCCTCCCTCCCTCCCTCCCTCCCTCCCTCCCTCCCTCCCTCCCTCCCTCCCTCCCTCCCTCCCTCCCTCCTCCCTATCCATCCCTCCCTCCCTATCCCTCCCTCCCTCCCTCCCTCCCTCCCTCCCTCCCTCCCTCCCTCCCTCCCTCCCCTATCCCTCCCTCCCCTCCCTCCCTCCCTCCCTCCCTCCCTCCCTCCCTATCCCTCCCTCCCTCCCTCCCTCCCTCCCTCCCTATCCCTCCCTCCCTCCCTCCCTATCCCTCCTCCCTCCCTCCCTCCCTCCCTCCCTCCCTCCCTCCCTCCCTCCCTCCCTCCCCCCTCCCTCCCTCCCCTCCCTCCCTCTCTCCCTCCCTATCCCTCCCTCCTCCCTCCCTCCCTCCCTCCCTCCCTCCCTCCTCCCTATCCCTCCCTCCCTCCCTATCCCTCCCTCCCTATCCCTCCCTCCCTCCCTCCCTCCCTCCCTCCCTCCCTCCCTATCCCTCCCTCCCTCCCTCCCTCCCTCCCTCCCTATCCCTCCCTCCCTATATTTATGATATTTTTCTTGTGTCTTTTATTTTTTTTTTATTGAAATCAGTGTTGACTGAATCGAGTAATCCTGATTAGCAATCTCACCGTATTCAGTCAAGAGTGAAACGCATCAGAGCGCTGTTGGCTCACCAGGACAGAGTGAAATTGAAAAAGGAGAGAGGGGGGATGAATGGTCCACAGCCTCTCCATCCACTCTGCACTGATAGAGCTCCGGATATCACCGCCTCAGCGCCACACACAGACCGACCAAACCAATTCCTCTAGCCGGCCTCTATTAAAGGAAAGACCTCGTTGTTGAGTATTAAGCCATGTACACAAGGAACACGGATGACAGAGGAAGGGGGGTGTTTGTCTGTTTGGAGGTGTGTGTGTTTGTGTGTGTTGGAGGTGTGTGTGTGTGTGTGTGTGTGTGTGTGTTTGGAGGTGTGAAAGTATGTGTTTGTGTGTATGTGTGTGTGTGTGTGTGTGTTTGGAGGTGTGTGTGTGTGTGTGTTTGAGATTTGTGTGTGTGTGTGTGTGTGTTTTGGAGGTGTGTGTGTGTGTGTGTGTTTTGGAGGTGTGTGTGTGTGTGTGTTTTGGAGGTGTGTGTGTGTGTGTGTGTATTGGTGTGCACAGTGAATTGAATGAATCAGTCAATGTTGTCTGTTGTGATGTATATTGTTTGAGCAGGAAACTCTATTTTTCTGTTGTGTTAAAGTAGGAAAAGGTGTTATCTATAGAGTATTATATGAGTCGAAGCACGAGGGATTCCCCAGTCGTCTGACTCACTCTCTCTCTCTCTCTGTCACAGGAGAGACAAGGGGGGGGGAACACCACACACTGAATGTTTTGTTTGTGTAGGAGGAGGAGTGGAGTGGAGGAGTGGAGGAGGAAGCTAAGACATGACATTGTTGAGGTGACGGGAGGTGAAGAGGAGGGGTTGGAGGTTCACCGACCCCCACTGCCAGTGATCCCTCTGGGGGGGGGGGGGGGGGGGTGAAGTAGGGGGCAGGGCAATCTATCATTAGTAGACACATCACACAGGGTGGCGGTCTGCACGGTGCTAAAGAGGGGAGGGGAAAGAGAGGCAGAGAGGGAGGGAGAGGAAGGGGATGAGAGGGAGGGAGGGGAATTAGAGGGAGGGAGGGGGAAAGAGAGGTAGGGAAGGGGGGAGGGGGAAAGAGAGGGAGGGAGGGAGGAGGGAAGGGGAATTAGAGGGAGGGAGGGGGAAAGAGAGGCAGAGAGGGAGGGAGAGGGAAGGGGGATGAGAGGGAGGGAGGGGGAAAGAGAGGTAGGGGGAAGGGGGGAGGGGGAAAGAGAGGGAGGGAGAGGGAAGGGGAATTAGAGGGAGGGAGGGGGAAAGAGAGGCAGAGAGGGAGGGAGAGGGAAGGGGAATTAGAGGGAGGGAGCTGGAAAGAGATGAAGAGGGAAGGGGGATGAGAGGGAGGGAGGTAGGGGAATTAGAGGAGGGGAGGGGGGAAAGAGAGGGAGGGGGAAGGGGGAGGGGGAAAGAGAGGGAGAGAGGGAGGGAGAGGGAAGGGGAATTAGAGGGAGGGAGGGGGAAAGAGAGGCAGAGAGGGAGGGAGAGGGAAGGGGAATTAGAGGAGGGAGGGGGAAAGAGATGAAGAGGGAAGGGGGATGAGAGGGAGGGAGGGAGAGGGAATTAGAGGGAGGGAGGGGGAAAGAGAGGGAGGGAGGGAGGGGGGGGGAGAGAGGGAGGGCCCCAGCTCTTTGACAGGGGCCAGTTAAGCTGACTGCTGCTACAGAGGGCAGGAAGGGGGGCAGGAGGGCTCCAGGAGGTGTGAGGAGAGGGGACAGAGAGCTGTCAGGTCAGTCAGTCTGGACCAGCCTGTTGAGAAAGAGACCAGACTTAGCCAGGGCCAGGGAGGACTCACTCAAATTAATGTGGAGAGAATAGGGAGAAAGCCCAACCAGTAGCAAATCTGCTCCTGTCACTCATTCATTTGATTTATTTATAGTATGTGCCGTTTAGCAATTTACAGTCATGCATTCATACATTTTAAGTGTGTGTGGTTCGAGGGAATCAAACCCACTACCCTGGTGTTACAAGCACGATGCTCTACCAACTGAGCTACAAAGGAACAGGAGAGTCCACTCA
>NW_028322100.1:2795000-2797500 GCF_057628025.1 Oncorhynchus mykiss
CTGCGTACAGATATCTCCCTTTACTCCTCCTGGGGATACGACCCAGGTTGGCGTCCCAAATGCTACCCCTATTCATTATAGTGCATATCTTTAAGACAATTGGGCTCTGGTTGAAAGTAGTGCACTATATAGGGCATAAGGGTCCCATGTGGAACACAGACCCAGTCTTCCCCCTCAGCTTCATTGAAAGCACTTCTCAAAGTGAGTTTAGAAAGACACAATTTTATTCAGATATTGATATATATATATATTTGTATTATCTGTCAGGAGTGCCCGCCTCGAAGTTTTCCAGTTGTCGGTAGAAAAACGTGCCAGATAATTGCTAAACGCAGTTCACTACTGTGAAATGAGCTGGGAACAGAACAGGGACGCAGAAGAGGAAACGACCCTGTGTTATTGTCACCGATGCAGAGTAGAAGGCAATACAACAGAAACTAAATTCATCTCACTTGTTTTTTCCCCTCCATCATGTCAGGTAAATGTTCAATTTGGGTCCTGGAAGGATTTTTTTTTTAACATTTATTTTAAAACAGCTTGCTGCCTTTTGCCTCAAGCGAAGGGGCCTCTGCTATGCATGGACAAGTGTTATTGGTTGTGTCTGTATACCAAATGGGACTCTTTATAGGACACTAGTTTTGACCAGAGCCCCATAGGGGAGCCCCAGAGAGCTCTAGTCTATAGTAGTTCACTATATCGGGGGAATAAGATGTGATTTGGATGTGTGTGTGTGTGTGTCTGTGTGTGTGTGTGTGTGTGTGTGTGTCTGTATGTCTGTGTGTATGTGTGAGTGTGTGTGTGTGTGTGTGTGTGTGTGTGTGTGTGTGTGTGTGTGTGTGTCTGTATGTCTGTGTGTATGTGTGAGTGTGTGTGTGTGTGTGTGTGTGTGTGTGTGTGTGTGTGTGTGTGTGTGTGTATGTATGTGTGTCTGTGTGTGTCTGTGAATGTATGTGTGTGTGTGTGTGTGTGGGGGTGTTTGTTGTTCTTTCCCCTCCATTTCCCATCCCGCAGCGGGCCAATCAGATCGCAGCTGTATTGCGAGCGGCCGGGTAATCAGCGATGTGTTCTGCATGTGTCTCCCGTTAGGAGACGTCCTGAAAAGACGTGAACGACAGCTCTAATGACATAACCTGACGCGCTCCGACACCGTGGAGTCTAACTCACTGTTAGTGTGCGTCCTGAAAGCCACCCTATATTCACTATGGGCCCCGGTCAAAAGAAGTGCACTATCTAGGGAATAGGGTGCCATTTTGGACTCACCCTATCTGACTCCGGTATAACGTCTAACTGCTTTTGGCCTCTGGTGGCTTTTCGGATTTGTTCTACGCTCTTCCTACAAGCCGGAAGTAAACTAACCAACCACATATCAAATAAATCAACATGTAGACCAATGAAATGTCCCGGAGACTAGGAGACTAGGAGACTAGGAGAGTAGGAAACTAACCAACCGCATATCAAATAAATCAACATGTAGACCAATGAAATGTCCCGGAGACTAAGACTAGGAGACTAGGAGACTAGGAGACTAGGAGAGTGGGAGACTAGGAGAGTGGGAGACTAGGAGACTAGGAGAGTGGGAGACTAGGAGACTTGGAGACTAGGGGAGTGGGAGAGTGGGAGACTAGGAGACTAGGAGAGTAGGAGAGTGGGAGACTAGGAGACTAGGAGAGTGGGAGACTAGGAGACTAGGAGACTAGGAGACTGGGAGACTAGGAGACTAGGAGAGTGGGAGACTAGGAAACTAGGACAGTGGGAGAGTGGGAGACTAGGAGACAAGGAGACTAGGAGACTGGGAGACTAGGAGAGTGGGAGACTAGGAAACTAGGACAGTGGGAGAGTGGGAGACTAGGAGACAAGGAGACTAGGAGACTGGGAGAGTGGGAGACTAGGAGACTAGGAGACTAGGAGGCTAGGAGACTGGGAGACTAGAAGACTAGGAGAGTGGGAGACTAGGAGACTAGAGGACTAGGAGAGTGGGAGACTAAGAGACTAGGAGACTAGGAGAGTGGGAGAGTTGGAGAGCGGGAGACTAGGAGACTAGGAGAGTGGGAGAGTGGGATACTAGGAGACTAGGAGAGTGGGGGTGTGGGAGACTAGGAGACTAGGAGACTAGGACGCTAGGACACTGGGACGGGGGGGGGGCACAAACACATGGAGCATTATGTGGAGAATTCTGAGCCTAGGGATTTTAAAATATTATTTAATCAACAATCTAACAAAAGAAACACACACACACACACACAACACACACACACACACACACACACACACACACACACACACACACACACAGACACACACACACACACACCACACACACACACACACACACACACACACACACACACAGACACAGACACAGACACAGACACAGACACAGACACAGACACAGACACACACACACACACACACACACACAGACACAGACACAGACACAGACACAGACACAGACACACACACACACACACACAGACACACACACACACACACACACACACACATA
>NW_028322100.1:2802500-2812500 GCF_057628025.1 Oncorhynchus mykiss
GTACCATTCTGATCAGAGGTGAGGCTCAGTGATATCTGATGGTTTGTACCATTCTGATCAGGGGTGAGACTCAGTGACATCTGCTGGTCTATTAAATATACAGTACATGGGCAGGGGTCAGGGGTCAGGGGTCAAGGCTGGGGGTCATGGGGTCCCGCAGCAAGACAAACTTAACCCAATTTGGATACAAAGTCTATTTTATAACACTCTCTGTACAGTATATGGTGAATATTATAAGGTGACAGTCTTGTTGTTCTGTATGTAATTTTAGAGGTAGAGCTGTGTTATTCAGTTAGACCGAGGACAGTGTGGGTCGTAGGGAGATAGATTGAGCTGTGTTATTCAATAAACCTGTGTAGTTGTTAGACCGAGGACAGTGTGGGTCGTAGACTAGATAGATGGAGCTGTGTTATTCAATAAACCTGTGTAGTTGTTAGACCGAGGACAGTGTGGGTCGTAGACTAGATAGATGGAGCTGTGTTATTCAATAAACCTGTGTAGTTGTTAGACCGAGGACAGTGTGGGTCGTAGACTAGATAGATGGAGCTGTGTTATTCAATAAACCTGTGTAGTTGTTAGACCGAGGACAGTGTGGGTCGTAGACTAGATAGATGGAGCTGTGTTATTCAATAAACCTGTGTAGTTGTTAGACCGAGGACAGTGTGGGTCGTAGGGGAGATAGATGGAGCTGTGTTATTCAATAAACCTGTGTAGTTGTTAGACAGAGGACAGTGTGGGTCGTAGACTAGATAGATGGAGCTGTGTTATTCAATAAACCTGTGTAGTTGTTAGACCGAGGACAGTGTGGGTCGTAGGGGAGATAGATGGAGCTGTGTTATTCAATAAACCTGTGTAGTTGTTAGACCGAGGACAGTGTGGGTCGTAGGGGAGATGATGCTTGGGCTTGGAGAAATACCTAATGGTTATTTAGGGGCCAAACTAGCAGAGCACTGTTAAACATGTACATGTAAAATGCCAATAGTTAATTGCCCTGTTTTCTATGGGTCTGCCTTGGCACTGGAGGCATTTGTTTCGTCGTGTTTTCAATAACTAACTACTTCCCCCCCAGACTTCTCTGACATTTAACTAGGTCTTCTTTGTGTGTGTGTGTGTTTTGTCAGAGTGATCACTGTAGCCCAGCAGCAGCTAATACTGCTTTAACTCCATGTGGCCTGTCTATTAGTGGAGACAGGATGGCCTTGGATCATAATAAAGACATATTCACACTCCTCTTAGCCGTACTAACAAGGCAACACATCAAACTAACTCTCGGCAGGGGCCCATCTCAGCCTCCATCAAGTCCCCGGGACTCCGCGTCTGTTGTCCCCCTCTTTCCTCCCCTGCCACCCCGCCTCCCTGACTCCCTGCCTCCTTGCCTCCCTGCCTCTCTCCATCCCTCCATCCCTCCCTGTCTCCTCCCTCTCTCCATCCCTCCACCCCTCCATCTTTATCTCTCTATCCCTCCATCCCTGCCTGCCTCCCTCCCTCTCTCTATCCCTCCATCCCTGCCTGCCTGCCTCCCTCCCTCCCTCTATCTCTCCATCCCTCCCTTCCTCCCTGTCTCCTCCCTCTCTCCATCCCTCCATCCCTGCCTGCCTCCCTCCCTCTCTCTATCCCTCCATCCCTGCTTCCTCCCTCTCTCCATCTGTTCCCCCTTCCCTTCCTTCCTTCCTTCCTTCCTTCCTTCCTTCCTTCCTTCCTTCCTTCCTTCCTTCCTTCCTTCCTTCCTTCCTTCCTTCCTTCCTTCCTTCCTTCCTTCCTTCCTTCCTTCCTTCCTACCTTCCTTCCTTCCTTCCTCCCTCCTCCAGTCCTTCTCTTTTCTTTCTCTCTGTTTGTAAATGAGATTGGTCATAAATTCAGTTAGTCTCATCTATATTTGATGGCTGGTATTTGCCTGGGCCAGGAGGGAAGTGCACTTTACATGTGGCAACATATGATTACCTGGCGCTCTTACTGTACGGGATCAGACAAAATCAATAGGATGTATAATTCACTGTCTCTGCCTTCCTCGCTGTCTGCTTTTATGGCTCTCTATCCTCCCTCTTTCATTAATGTTTTATCAAGATTGACTGGAACCAAAAGTTGTTTTCTACCGTTATTTATTCAACCTTAATCATTAAATAAAACTGCTAATTGGTTCTATTCTGAAGCTACCTATAGATGATAAAGTGAATCTCAGTCAGAGTTCTGGTTGCATTACGAAATGAAACATGATTCATTATTAATATTAGTTTCTCAGTAATTTAATAACAACCAGACACTTTCATGCTGAAAAGCTGGAGCGACGGCCAGAAGATCCATTGAAGTTTACTCCTATAGGACGTCTCCCAACCTCACTGTATCGAATCATCTCTCATTCATGACTGAGCTAAGGTGAGGAGATGGTTTCTACGACCGCCAGTCAGAGTCCCAAATCAGAATGACCTCACCACGGACCTATTTGATTGGTGGTTAAGTTGGTCTATTCAGGAAGTTGGTTGGTGTTTTTAGATGAATCTCCTGTCATCACAGCTGGTTCAGTACATCCTCCATCAAACACACCTGGTGATATATACAGTACATCCCCCATCAAACAAACCTGGTGATATATACAGTACATCCCCCATCAAACACACCTGGTGATATATACAGTACATCCCCATCAAACACACCTGGTGATATATACAGTACATCCCCCATCAAACAAACCTGGTGATATATACAGTACATCCCCCATCAAACACACCTGGTGATATATACAGTACATCCCCCATCAAACACACCTGGTGATATATACAGTACATCCCCCATCAAACACACCCGGTGATATATACAGTACATCCCCCATCAAACTAACCTGTTGATATATACAGTACATCCCCCATCAAACACACCTGGTGATATATACAGTACATCCCCCCATCAAACACACCTGGTGATATATACAGTACATCCCCCATCAAACACACCTGGTGATATATACAGTACATCCCCCATCAAACACACCCGGTGATATATACAGTACATCCCCCATCAAACTAACCTGGTGATATATACAGTACATCCCCCATCAAACTAACCTGGTGATATATACAGTACATCCCCCATCAAACACACCTGGTGATATATACAGTAAATCCCCCATCAAACACACCTGGTGATATATACAGTATATCCCCCATCAAACACACCTGGTGATATATACAGTACATCCCCCATCAAACACACCTGGTGATATATACAGTACATCCCATCAAACACACCTGGTGATATATACAGTACATCCCCCATCAAACACACCTGGTGATATATACAGTACATCCCCCATCAAACTAACCTGGTGATATATACAGTACATCCTCCATCAAACACACCTGGTGATATATACAGTACATCCCCATCAAACACACCTGGTGATATATACAGTACATCCCCCATCAAACACACCTGGTGATATATACAGTACATCCCCCATCAAACAAACCTGGTGATATATACAGTACATCCCCATCAAACTAACCTGGTGATATATACAGTACATCCCCCATCAAACAAACCTGGTGATATATACAGTACATCCCCCATCAAACTAACCTGGTGATATATACAGTACATCCCTCATCAATCAAATTTCAATCAATCAAATTTATTTTATATAGCCCTTCGTACATCAGCTGATATCTCAAAGTGCTGTACAGAAACCCAGCCTAAAACCCCAAACAGCAAGCAATGCAGGTGAAGAAGCACGGTGGCTAGGAAAAACTCCCTAGAAAGGCCAAAACCTAGGAAGAAACCTAGAGAGGAACCAGGCTATGTGGGGTGGCCAGTCCTCTTCTGGCTGTGCCGGGTGGAGATTATAACAAAACATGGTCAAGATGTTCAAATGTTCATAAATGACCAGCATGGTCGAATAATAATAAGGCAGAATAGTTGAAACTGGAGCAGCAGCACAGTCAGGTGGACTGGGGACAGCAAGGAGTCATCATGTCAGGTATTCCTGGGGCATGGTCCTAGGGCTCAGGTCCTCCGAGAGAGAGAAAGAAAGAAAGAATTAGAGAGAGCATATGTGGGATAGCCAGTCCTCTTCTGGCTGTGCCGGGTGGAGATTATAACAGAACATGGCCAAGATGTTCAAATGTTCATAAATGATCAGCATGGTCGAATAATAATAAGGCAGAACAGTTGAAACTGGAGCAGCAGCACAGCCAGGTGGACTGGGGACAGCAAGGAGTCATCATGTCAGGTAGTCCTGGGGCATGGTCCCTAGGGCTCAGGTCCTCCGAGAGAGAGAAAGAGAGAAGGAGAGAATTAGAGAACGCACACTTAGATTCACACAGGACACCGAATAGGACAGGAGAAGTACTCCAGATATAACAAACTGACCCTAGCCCCCCGACACATAAACTACTGCAGCATAAATACTGGAGGCTGAGACAGGAGGGGTCAGGAGACACTGTGGCCCACTCCGAGGACACCCCCGGACAGGGCCAAACAGGAAGGATATAACCCCACCCACTTTGCCAAAGCACAGCCCCCACACCACTAGAGGGATATCTTCAACCACCAACTTACCATCCTGAGACAAGGCTGAGTATAGCCCACAAAGACCTCCGCCACGCACAACTTAAGGGGGGGGGGGGGGCGCCAACCCAGACAGGATGACCACATCAGTGACTCAACCCACTCAGGTGACGCACCTCCTCCAGGGACGGCATGAGAGAGCCCCAGTAAAGCCAGTGACTCAGCCCCTGTAATAGGGTTAGAGGCAGAGAATCCCAGTGGAAAGAGGGGAACCGGCCAGGCAGAGACAGCAAGGGTGGTTCATTGCTCCAGAGCCTTTCCGTTCACCCTCCCACTCCTGGCCAGACTACACTCAATCATATGACCCACTGAAGAGATGAGTCTTCAGTAGAGACTTAAAGGTTGAGACCGAGTTTGCGTCTCTGACATGGGTAGGCAGACCGTTCCATAAAAATGGAGCTCTATAGGAGAAAGCCCTGCCTCCAGCTGTTTGCTTAAAAATTCTAGGGACAATTAGGAGGCCTGCGTCTTGTGACCGTAGCGTACGTGTAGGTATGTACGGCAGGACCAAATCAGAGAGATAGATAGGAGCAAGCCCATGTAATGCTTTGTAGGTTAGCAGTAAAACCTTGAAATCAGCCCTTGCTTTGACAGGAAGCCAGTGTAGTCATCAAACACACCTGGTGATATATACAGTACATCCCCCCATCAAACACACCTGGTGATATATACAGTACATCCCCCATCAAACACACCTGGTGATATATACAGTACATCCTCCATCAAACACACCTGGTGATATATACAGTACATCCCCCATCAAACACACCTGGTGATATATACAGTACATCCCCCATCAAACAAACCTGGTGATATATACAGTACATCCCCCATCAAACACACCTGGTGATATATACAGTACATCCCCCATCAAACACACCTGGTGATATATACAGTACATCCCCATCAAACTAACCTGGTGATATATACAGTACATCCCCCATCAAACATACCTGGTGATATATACAGTACATCCCCATCAAACTAACCTGGTGATATATACAGTACATCCCCCATCAAACACACCTGGTGATATATACAGTACATCCCCCATCAAACACACCTAGTGATATATACAGTACATCCCCCATCAAACACACCTGGTGATATATACCCTCCCTCCCTCCCTCCCTCCCTCCCTCCCTCCCTCCCTCCCTCCCTCCCTCCCTCCCTCCCTCCCTCCCTCCCTCCCTCCCTCCCTCCCTCCCTCTAAACCTGGTGATATATACAGTACATCCCCCATCAAACAACCTGGTGATATATACACTAGCCTCCCTCCTCCCTCCCGCCATCCCCCCCTCCCTCCCTCCCTCCCTCCCACCATCCCCCCCTCCCTCCCTCCCTCCCTCCCTCCCTCCCTCCCTCCCTCCCTCCCTCCCTCCCTCCCTCCCCCCTATCCCTCTCTCTCTCCTCCCTCTATCCACACACATCAGACGGGTGGATGGAGGGAGGAATCTGAAGACAATGGTGTATTGGAGGAGGAATGTGAAGGAAAATCAATCATGTCATAAGTGAGGAGGATGGGGGTAAATGTGAACTCTGACAGGTTTCATCATCTGGCGGCTGGCTGTCTATCCAGCATGCGGCTGGAGGCTGGAGTTTTCTCACTTTGTCCTCCCGGATACCGACTTTGTGGATAGATCTCATCTTCATCTGCCTCCCTCTCCCCCACATCCTCTTCTCCTCTTCTCCTCTTCTCCTCCACCTCCTCTACCACCTCTTCTCCTGCCCCCACAACCTCTTATCCTCTTCATCTGCCCTCCCCCATCCCCCCCACAACCTTTTCTCCTCTTCATATCTGCCCCCCCACAACCTTTTCTCCTTCTTATCTGCCCCCCCCCACAACCTCTTCTCCTCTTCATATCTTCCCCCCCACAACCTCTTCTCCTCTTCATCCGCCCCCCCCACAACCTCTTCTCCTCTTCATATCTGCCCCCCCCCCTACAACCTCTTCTCCTCTTCATATCTGCCCCCCCCACAACCTCTTCTCCTCTTCATATCTGCCCCCCCCACAACCTCTTCTCCTCTTCATATCTGCCCCCCCCCACAACCTCTTCTCCTCTTCATATCTGCCCCCCCACAACCTCTTCTCCTCTTCATATCTGCCCCCCCACAACCTCTTCTCCTCTTCATATCTGCCCCCCCCCCCACAACCTCTTCTCCTCTTCATATCTGCCCCCCCCCACAACCTCTTCTCCTCTCAGATCTTCCCCCCCCACAACCTCTTCTCCTCTTCATATCTGCCCCCCCCCCACAACCTCTTCTCCGCTTCATACTGCCCCCCCCACAACCTCTTCTCCTCTTCTTATCTGCCCCCCCCACAACCTCTTCTCCTCTTCATATCTGCCCCCCCCCACAACCTCTTCTCCTCTTCTCTATCTGCCCCCCCAACATCTTCTCCTCTTCATATCTGCCCCCCCACAACCTCTTCTCCTCTTCATATCTGCCCCCCCCACAACCTCTTCTCCTGTTCATATCTGCCCCCCCCACAACCTCTTCTCCTCTTCATATCTGCCCCCCCACAACCTCTTCTCCTCTTCATATCTGCCCCCCCACAACCTCTTCTCCTCTTCTTATCTGCCCCCCCACAACCTCTTCTCCTCTCAATATGCCCCCCTCACAACCTCTTCTCCTCTTCATATCTGCCCCCACAACCGCTTCTCCTCTTCATAACTGCCCCCACAACCTCTTCTCCTCTTCATATCTGCCCCCCCCCACAACCTCTTCTTATCTGCCCCCCCACAACCTCTTCTCCTCTTCATATCTGCCCCCACACAACCTCTTCTCCTCTTCATCCGCCCCCCTCTCCCCCCACAACCTGTTCTCCTCTTCTTATCTGCCCCCCTCACAACCTCTTCTCCTCTTCATATCTGCCCCCACACAACCTCTTCTCCTCTTCATATCTGCCCCCCTCTCCCCCATAACCTCTTCTCCTCTTCATATCTGCCCCCCCTCCCCCCACAACCTCTTCTCCTCTTCTTATCTGCCCCCCCCACAACCTCTTCTCCTCTTCATATCTGCCCCCCTCTCCCCCCACAACCTCTTCTCCTCTTCATATCTGCCCCCCTCTCCCCCACAACCTCTTCTCCTCTTCATATCTGCCCCCCTCCCCCACAACCTCTTCTCCTCTTGATTATCTGCCCCCACACAACCTCTTCTCCTCTTCATATCTGCCCCCACACAACCTCTTCTCCTCTTCATATCTGCCCCCCTCTCCCCCCCACAACCTCTTCTCCTCTATATCTGCCCCCCCTCTCCCCCACAACCTCTTCTCCTCTTCTTATCTGCCCCCCCACAACCTCTTCTCCTCTTCATATCTGCCCCCCGCAACCTCTTCTCCTCTTCATATCTGCCCCCCTCTCCCCCCACAACCTCTTCTCCTCTTCTTATCTGCCCCCCCCCACAACCTCTTCTCCTCTTCATATCTGCCCCCCTCTCCCCCACAACCTCTTCTCCTCTTCATATCTGCCCCCCCCACAACCTCTTCTCCTCTTCATATCTGCCCCCCTCTCCCCCACAACCTCTTCTCCTCTTCATATCTCCCCCCCACAACCTCTTCTCCTCTTCATATCTGCCCCCCCCACAACCTCTTCTCCTCTTCATATCTGCCCCCCCCACAACCTCTTCTCCTCTTGACTCTCCTGCCCCCCCACAACCTCTTCTCCTCTTCTTATCTGGCCCCCCACAACCTCTTCTCCTCTTCTTCATCTGCCCCCCCCCTACAACCTCTTCTCCTCTTCATATCTGCCCCCCCACAACCTCTTCTCCTCTTCTTATCTGCCCCCCCACAACCTCTTCTCCTCTTCATATCTGCCCCCCCCACAACCTCTTCTCCTCTTCTTATCTGCCCCCCCACAACCTCTTCTCCTCTTCAACTCCCGCCCCCCCCCACAACCTCTTCTCCTAGTTCATATCTGCCCCCCCACAACCTTTTCTCCTCTTCATATCTGCCCCCCCCCCTACAACCTCTTCTCCTCTTCATATCTGCCCCCCCCCCTACAACCTCTTCTCCTCTTCTTATCTGCCCCCCCCCCACAACCTCTTCTCCTCTTCTTATCTGCCCCCCCCCCACAACCTCTTCTCCTCTTCATATCTGCCCCCCCACAACCTCTTCTCCTCTTTCATATCTGCCCCCTCCCCCACACAACCTCTTCTCCTCTTCATATCTGCCCCCCCTCCCCCCCCACAACCTCTTCTCCTCTTCTTATGCCCCCCCTCCCCCCCACAACCTCTTCTCCTCTTCTTAATCTGCCCCCTCTCCCCCACAACCTCTTCTCCTCTTCTTATCTGCCCCCCTCCCCCACAACCTCTTCTCCTCTTCACATCCGCCCCCCCCCCACAACCTCTTCTCCTCTTCTTATCCGCCCCCTCTCCCCCACAACCTCTTCTCCTCTTCTCTTACTGCTCCCTCTCCCCCACAACCGCTTCTCCTCTTCATCTGCCCCCTCTGCCACACAACCTCTTCCCCTCTTTCCATACTTCCTACATGTGTTCATCATTGTGGTTTTAAATAGATAATCCAAAGTTAACACTTTTCTTTCGGCTTTATAACAACAACGATCTTTACCGTTGTCTTTAAATACATTACTTCCAGAAATGAAAATAAAAAAACCAGAGGAATCAGGATTCTTGGCAGTAACATCGGTTGCATTTATTATGTAAAATAATTGTACAGGTAGGAGGTGAAACCGTTTGGGGATTTCTGTTATAGCTTGGAAGAAAGGGAAAAAAAAACGACTGAAAAACGAGCACATTAAAAAGAACCCAGCCTCCGTCCCAATGGTACACTATTCCCGTATACAGTGCACTACTTTAACTAGACTCTGGTCAACAGTAGTGCACTATAGAATGAATAGGGTGCCATTTTGGATGCAGACCTAGTCTTTCCCATCTGGTCCTACTGGCTGTAGAGACTGATCTGAGCTGTCAATCACCTATCCCCCTCTGCTAGGAGAGGTCCCCAGCGCTGTAAACCCTCCACATCTCATTAACACACCGAGTAGAGAGACAGTGGAGAGATATTGGGGAGAGAGAGGGAAGAGAGTAGGCTAGAGAGAGAGAGAGAGAGAGAGAGAGGGAGAGAGGGGAGAGAGAGAGGGCAGAGAGAGAGAGAGAGAGGGGCTGAGTGAGAGAGGGGAGAGAGATAGGGGCAGAGAGAGAGGGCAGAGAGAGAGGGGCTGAGTGAGAGAGAGAGAGAGAGAGAGAGAGAGAGAGAGGGAGAGAGAGAGAGAGGGAGAGAGAGAGAGGGGCAGAGAGAGGGAGAGAGAGAGAGAGAGAGAGGGGCTGAGTGAGAGGAGGGGAGAGAGAGAGAGGGGCAGAGAGAGAGGCAGAGAGAGAGGGGCTGAGTGAGAGAGGGAGAGAGAGAGAGAGAGAGAGAGAGAGAGAGAGAGAGAGAGAGAGAGAGAGAGAGAGATCTTCAGAGTGTAGAGTGTGTGGCTTA
>NW_028322100.1:2822500-2830000 GCF_057628025.1 Oncorhynchus mykiss
AGGATGGGGATGGGGATGGGGATGGGGATGGAGGCTGAGGATGGGGATGGAGGCTGAAGATGGGGATGTAGGCCGAGGATGGGGATGGGGATGGGGATGGAGGCTGGGGATGGGGATGGAGGCTGAAGATGGGGATGGAGGCTGAGGATGGGGATGTCTTGGTTAGGGAGTAAGATGTGATGGAGCTCTTTCCAATTCTCTGAGACAACAAAAGGGTTCCGTGCTGCGCTGGAGAGGGGAAACATGGAAACAGTGGAGAGAGAACGACCAAGACAACAGGACGGGTCAGCTAATGGGCTGAGAGGGTGAATAACCAGGGGGCCTGACGTGTTGTCATCTACACTATAGCCAACCCAACACTACAGAACAACAAGCCTCAACCTGTCCTCTGTTAGTCTGGTAGACGGCACTTCAAAACAACAACTACTACTTCTGTCCTGTAGTTGATGCGTTGTCTTTTAATGTAAGGTTGGCGGTCTAGCTTCCTTATTGGATATCTAAAGAGGGCGTGGTCTGTCTGTGAGAGGAACCCATGGTGCTGTCTAGTCAGTGGTGTCTCAGGGTTTATTGAGAGGAACCCATGGTGCTGTCTAGTCAGTGGGGTCTCAGTGTTTAGTGAGATGAACCCATGGTGCTGTCTAGTCAGTGGGGTCTCAGTGTTTAGTGAGATGAACCCATGGTGCTGTCTAGTCAGTGGGGTCTCAGTGTTTATTGAGAGGAACCCATGGTGCTGTCTAGTCAGTGGGGTCTCAGTGTTTAGTGAGATGAACCCATGTCTAGTCAGTGGGGTCTCAGGGTTTAGTGAGATGAACCCATGTCTAGTCAGTGGGGTCTCAGTGTTTAGTGAGAGGAACCCATGGTGCTGTCTAGTCAGTGGTGTCTCAGGGTTTATTGAGAGGAACCCATGGTGCTGTCTAGTCAGTGGGGTCTCAGTGTTTAGTGAGATGAACCCATGGTGCTGTCTAGTCAGTGGGGTCTCAGTGTTTAGTGAGATGAACCCATGTCTAGTCAGTGGGGTCTCAGTGTTTAGTGAGATGAACCCATGGTGCTGTCTAGTCAGTGGTATCTCAGTGTTTAGTGAGATGAACCCATGTCTAGTCAGTGGGGTCTCAGTGTTTAGTGAGAGGAACCCATGGTGCTGTCTAGTCAGTGGTGTCTCAGGGTTTATTGAGAGGAACCCATGGTGCTGTCTAGTCAGTGGGGTCTCAGTGTTTAGTGAGATGAACCCATGGTGCTGTCTAGTCAGTGGGGTCTCAGTGTTTAGTGAGATGAACCCATGTCTAGTCAGTGGGGTCTCAGTGTTTAGTGAGATGAACCCATGGTGCTGTCTAGTCAGTGGTATCTCAGTGTTTAGTGAGATGAACCCATGTCTAGTCAGTGGGGTCTCAGTGTTTAGTGAGAGGAACCCATGGTGCTGTCTAGTCAGTGGGGTCTCAGTGTTTAGTGAGATGAACCCATGGTGCTGTCTAGTCAGTGGGGTCTCAGTGTTTATTGAGAGGAACCCATGGTGCTGTCTAGTCAGTGGGGTCTCAGTGTTTAGTGAGATGAACCCATGTCTAGTCAGTGGGGTCTCAGGGTTTAGTGAGATGAACCCATGTCTAGTCAGTGGGGTCTCAGGCACCACAGGCTCCAGTGCTGAGTGGATCTACCTGTCAGGTGATGTGTTGTTATTGGCTTCATACCTCTGTAAATGTGCATTCAAGTTGAATAAGTGAATGTTCCCTGTACCAGCAGTATGACTCCTGTTATGACTCTCAATATCTCTCTCTCTCTCTCTCTCTCTCTCTCTCTCTCTCTCTCTCCCTCTCCCTCGCCATTTAAGATGCATAATCAGCCAGACTGCTCTGTTTTTTGGCAGCTAGTGGAGTAGACACATGCTCCTTTATTTACATGAGAGATTCAGACACACAATCTCCCAATCTCCCTTCTCTCCACCCTTCTCCCCCTTCTCTCCACCCTTCTCCCCTCTCCCTTCTCTCCACCCTTCTCCCTTCTCTCCACCTGTCTCCCTTCTCTCCACCTGTCTCCCTTCTCTCCACCTGTCTCCCTTCTCTCCACCCTTCTCCCTTCTCTCCACCTGTCTCCCTTCTCTCCACCTGTCTCCCTTCTCTCCACCTGTCTCCCTTCTCTCCACCTGTCTCCCTTCTCTCCACCTGTCTCCCTTCTCTCCACCTGTCTCCCTTCTCCCCTCTCCCTTCTCTCCACCTGTCTCCCTTCTCTCCACCTGTCTCCCTTCTCTCCACCTGTCTCCCTTCTCTCCACCTGTCTCCCTTCTCTCCACCCTTCTCCCTTCTCTCCACCTGTCTCCCTTCTCTCCACCTGTCTCCCTTCTCTCCACCTGTCTCCCTTCTCTCCACCTGTCTCCCTTCTTTCCACCTGTCTCCCCTCTCTCCCGCCTCTCCACCTGTCTCCCCCTTCTCTCCACCTGTCTCCCCCTCTCCCTTCTCTCCACCCTTCTCCCTTCTCTCCACCTGTCTCCCCCTTCTCTCCACCTGTCTCCCTTCTCTCCACCTGTCTCCCTTCTCTCCACCTGTCTCCCTTCTCTCCACCCTTCTCCCTTCTCTCCACCTGTCTCCCTTCTCTCCACCTGTCTCCCTTCTCTCCACCTGTCTCCCTTCTCTCCACCCTTCTCCCTTCTCTCCACCTGTCTCCCTTCTTTCCACCTGTCTCCCCTCTCTCCCGCCTCTCCACCTGTCTCCCCCTTCTCTCCACCCTTCTCCCCTCTCCCTTCTCTCCACCTGTCTCCCCCTTCTCTCCACCCTTCTCCCCTCTCCCTTCTCTCCACCTGTCTCCCTTCTCTCCACCTGTCTCCCCTCTCCCTTCTCTCCACCTGTCTCCCTTCTCTCCACCTGTCTCCCTTCTCTCCACCTGTCTCCCCTCTCCCTTCTCTCCACGTCTCTCCCTTCTCTCCACCCTTCTCCCCTCTCCCTTCTCTCCACCTGTCTCCTTTCTCTCCACCTGTCTCCCCTCTCCCTTCTCTCCACCTCTCTCCCTTCTCTCCACCCTTCTCCCCTCTCCCGCCTCTCCACCTGTCTCCCCCTTCTCTCCACCTGTCTCCCTTCTCTCCACCCTTCTCCCTTCTCTCCACCTGTCTCCCTTCTCTCCACCTGTCTCCCTTCTCTCCACCTGTCTCCCTTCTCTCCACCTGTCTCCCTTCTCTCCACCTGTCTCCCTTCTCTCCACCTGTCTCCCTTCTCTCCACCTGTCTCCCTTCTCTCCACCTGTCTCCCTTCTCTCCACCTGTCTCCCTTCTCTCCACCTGTCTCCCTTCTCTCCACCTGTCTCCCTTCTCTCCACCTGTCTCCCCCTTCTCTCCACCCTTCTCCCCTCTCCCTTCTCTCCACCTGTCTCCCCTCTCCCTTCTCTCCACCTGTCTCCCTTCTCTCCACCTGTCTCCCTTCTCTCCACCTGTCTCCCCTCTCCCTTCTCTCCACCTCTCTCCCTTCTCTCCACCTGTCTCCCCCTTCTCTCCACCCTTCTCCCCTCTCCCTTCTCTCCACCTGTCTCCCTTCTCTCCACCTGTCTCCCTTCTCTCCACCTGTCTCCCTTCTCTCCACCTGTCTCCCTTCTCTCCACCTGTCTCCCCCTTCTCTCCACCCTTCTCCCCTCTCCCTTCTCTCCACCTGTCTCCCCTCTCCCTTCTCTCCACCTGTCTCCCTTCTCTCCACCTGTCTCCCTTCTCTCCACCTGTCTCCCCTCTCCCTTCTCTCCACCTCTCTCCCTTCTCTCCACCCTTCTCCCCTCTCCCTTCTCTCCACCTGTCTCCCCCTTCTCTCCACCCTTCTCCCCTCTCCCTTCTCTCCACCTGTCTCCCTTCTCTCCACCTGTCTCCCTTCTCTCCACCTGTCTCCCTTCTCTCCACCTGTCTCCCTTCTCTCCACCTGTCTCCCTTCTCTCCACCTGTCTCCCCTCTCCCTTCTCTCCACCCTTCTCCCCTATCCCTTCTCTCCACCCTTCTCCCTTCTCTCCACCTGTCTCCCTTCTCTCCACCTGTCTCCCTTCTCTCCACCCTTCTCCCCTATCCCTTCTCTCCACCCTTCTCTCCATCTGTCTCCCTTCTTTCCACCTGTCTCCCCTCTCTCCCGCCTCTCCACCTGTCTCCCCCTTCTCTCCACCCTTCTCCCCTCTCCCTTCTCTCCACCCTTCTCCCTTCTCTCCACCTGTCTCCCTTCTCTCCACCTGTCTCCCCTCTCCCTTCTCTCCACCTGTCTCCCCCTTCTCTCCACCCTTCTCCCCTCTCCCTTCTCTCCACCTGTCTCCCCCTTCTCTCCACCCTTCTCCCCTCTCCCGTCTCTCCACCTGACTCCCCTCTCCTGTCTCTCCACACCCGTCTCTCCACCTGTCTCCCCTCTCCCTTCTCTCCACCTGTCTCCCCCTTCTCTCCACCCTTCTCCCCTCTCCCGTCTCTCCACCTGTCTCCCCCTTCTCTCCACCCTTCTCCCCTCTCCCGTCTCTCCACCTGACTCCCCTCTCCCGTCTCTCTCACCTGTCTCCCCTCTCCCATCTCTCCACCTGTCTCCCCTCTCCCATCTCTCCACCTGTCTCCCCTCTCCTTTCTCTCCACCTGTCTCCCCTCTCCCATCTCTCACCTGTCTCCCCTCTCCTGTCTCTCCACACCCGTCTCTCCCTCTTCCTATATGCCTCTCTCTCCATCATCTGTGTTGCCTCTTGATAATGTCCTGTGTTTTTTTTTGGTTATTTTTTTGTAGGACAAGTTTGAAATTGCACGCGTCAGGACTTTGCTAATTAAAGTCATACTTCCAAAAAATGCCATAATAACTGTTAATTAGCTTGATGCTATTTTCAGCATAATTTGCTAATTAGTAGGAAACCTGTACAGCGTTTCTGCCTAATTACGGTGCGGCTCCACACACTGGCATCTGTGACTGGACTCCAAATGATGCCATTACAGCAGACCCACATTACCCCTTCATTCAAAACACTTAACTACCTATCCTGATATTGACAAACTCTGAAGTCAGCTGGATTTGAACCCGTGTGATTTATGTTCTCTTTCTTGTCAGTTTCACCATGGTCACCATGGTAATAAATATGTAAATATAAAACAGCAACAACAACGTTTAAAAAAAACGTTTTATATGATCAACAAAATAATTGTGTTGATGTGTTGTTTTCTACTGTAGATGTGTTGTTTTCTACAGTAGATGGGTTGTTTTCTACTGTAGATGTGTTGTTTTCTACAGTAGACGAGTTGTTTTCTACAGTAGACGTGTTGTTTTCTACAGTAGATGTGTTGTTTTCTACAGTAGATGTGTTGTTTTCTACAGTAGATGTGTTGTTTTCTACAGTAGATGTGTTGTTTTCTAGAGTAGACGGGTTGTTTTCTACAGTAGACGGGTTGTTTTCTACAGTAGATGTGTTGTTTTCTACAGTAGATGTGTTGTTTTCTACAGTAGATGTGTTGTTTTCTACAGTAGACGGGTTGTTTTCTACAGTAGACGGGTTGTTTTCTACAGTAAACAGGATGTTTTCTACAGTAGATGTGTTGTTTTCTACAGTAGATGTGTTGTTTTCTACAGTAGATGTGTTGTTTTCTACAGTAGATGTGTTGTTTTCTACAGTAGATGTGTTGTTTTCTACAGTAGACGTGTTGTTTTCTACAGTAGATGTGTTGTTTTCTACAGTAGATGTGTTGTTTTCTACAGTAGATGTGTTGTTTTCTACAGTAGATGTGTTGTTTTCTACAGTAGATGTGTTGTTTTCTACAGTAGACGGGTTGTTTTCTACAGTAGACGGGTTGTTTTCTACAGTAGATGTGTTGTTTTCTACAGTAGACGGGTTGTTTTCTACAGTAGACGGGTTGTTTTCTACAGTAGATGTGTTGTTTTCTACAGTAGACAGGTTGTTTTCTACAGTAGATGGGTTGTTTTCTACAGTAGATGTGTTGTTTTCTACAGTAGACGTGTTGTTTTCTACAGTAGATGTGTTGTTTTCTACAGTAGATGTGTTGTTTTCTACAGTAGATGTGTTGTTTTCTACAGTAGATGTGTTGTTTTCTACAGTAGATGTGTTGTTTTCTACAGTAGACGGGTTGTTTTCTACAGTAGACGGGTTGTTTTCTACAGTAGATGTGTTGTTTTCTACAGTAGACAGGTTGTTTTCTACAGTAGATGGGTTGTTTTCTACAGTAGATGTGTTGTTTTCTACAGTAGACGTGTTGTTTTCTACAGTAGACGGGTTGTTTTCTACAGTAGATGTGTTGTTTTCTACAGTAGACGTGTTGTTTTCTACTGTAGACAGGTTGTTTTCTACAGTAGATGTGTTGTTTTCTACAGTAGATGTGTTGTTTTCTACAGTAGACAGGTTGTTTTCTACAGTAGACGGGTTGTTTTCTACAGTAGATGTGTTGTTTTCTACTGTAGATGGGTTGTTTTCTACAGTAGACAGGTTGTTTTCTACAGTAGATGTGTTGTTTTCTACAGTAGATGTGTTGTTTTCTACAGTAGACGGGTTGTTTTCTACTGTAGATGGGTTGTTTTCTACAGTAGATGTGTTGTTTTCTACAGTAGATGGGTTGTTTTCTACAGTAGACGGGTTGTTTTCTACTGTAGATGGGTTGTTTTCTACAGTAGACAGGTTGTTTTCTACAGTAGATGTGTTGTTTTCTACTGTAGATGTGTTGTTTTCTACAGTAGATGTGTTGTTTTCTACAGTAGACAGGTTGTTTTCTACAGTAGACAGGTTGTTTTCTACAGTAGATGTGTTGTTTTCTACAGTAAACAGGATGTTTTCTACAGTAGATGTGTTGTTTTCTACTGTAGATGGGTTGTTTTCTACAGTAGATGTGTTGTTTTCTACAGTAGATGTGTTGTTTTCTACAGTAGATGTGTTGTTTTCTACTGTAGATGGGTTGTTTTCTACAGTAGATGTGTTGTTTTCTACAGTAGACGGGTTGTTTTCTACAGTAGATGTGTTGTTTTCTACAGTAGATGTGTTGTTTTCTACAGTAGACGGGTTGTTTTCTACAGTAGACAGGTTGTTTTCTACAGTAGATGTGTTGTTTTCTACAGTAGACAGGTTGTTTTCTACAGTAGACGGGTTGTTGTCTACAGTAGACGGGTTGTTTTCTACTGTAGACGGGTTGTTTTCTACAGTAGACGGGTTGTTTTCTACAGTAGACAGGTTGTTTTCTACAGTAGACGGGTTGTTTTCTACAGTAGACGGGTTGTTTTCTACTGTAGACGGGTTGTTTTCTACAGTAGACGGGTTGTTTTCTACAGTAGACGTGTTGTTTTCTACAGTAGATGTGTTGTTTTCTACAGTAGATGTGTTGTTTTCTACAGTAGACGGGTTGTTTTCTACTGTAGACGGGTTGTTTTCTACAGTAGACGGGTTGTTTTCTACAGTAGACGGGTTGTTTTCTACTGTAGACGGGTTGTTTTCTACAGTAGACGAGTTGTTTTCTACTGTAGACGGGTTGTTTTCTACAGTAGAGAGGTTGTTTTCTACAGTAGACGGGTTGTTTTCTACAGTAGACGA
>NW_028322100.1:2837500-2847500 GCF_057628025.1 Oncorhynchus mykiss
CAGAGAGGGAGGGGGAGGGAGAGTGGCAGAGAGGGAGGGCGAGAGAGAGTGGCATAGAGGGAGGGGGAGGGAGAGTGACAGAGAGGGAGGGGGAGGGAGAGTGACAGAGAGGGGAGGGGGAGAGAGAGTTTCAGAGAGGGAGGGGGAGAGAGAGAGAGTGGCAGAGAGGGAGGGGGAGAGGAGAGAGAGTGGCAGAGAGGGAGGGGGAGGGAGAGTGACAGAGAGGGAGTGGGAGGGAGAGTGGCAGAGAGGGAGGGCGAGAGAGAGTGGCATAGAGGGAGGGGGAGGGAGAGTGACAGAGAGGGAGGGGGAGGGAGAGTGACAGAGAGGGAGGGGGAGAGAGAGTGGCAGGGGAATGTGATAGTGGATTGATTCAGCAGGCAGGCAGGGACACTAATAACAGCTTCTGTGTTAAATTAGCCTGGGACTTCATGGAGCAGAATACAGGTGGTCTTTCTAGACAGGGAACAGTCTCTGTGTTAAAACTTGTTAGGAATAGGGGTTCCGCTCGACAACATCCGCTGAACATCCGCTGAAATAATATTTTTTTTAAATATTTAACTTTCAAACAAGTTGAAACAACAACTCTCTCTCTCTCATTCACACGTGCAATACACCAAATTAAAGCTTGACTTCTTGTTAATCTACCCACAGTGTCCAATTTAAAAAATGCTTTACAGCGAAGCACACAATATGATTATGTTAGGTCATAGCCTAGTCACAAAAACACACACAGCCATTTTCCAGCAAAAGAGAGGAGTCACAAAAATCAGAAATAGAGATCAAATTAATCACTAACCTTTGATGATCTTCATCAGATGACACTCATAGGACTTCATGTTACACAATACATGTATGTTTTGTTTGATAAAGTTCATATTTATATTTTTTTTAAATCCCAGTTTGCATTGGTGCGTTATTGTTCAGTGGTGTTGTGCCTCGAAAACATCCTGCGAATTTGCAGAGAGCCACATCAATTTACAGATATACTCATAATAAACATTGATGAAAGATACAAGTGTTATGCATGGAATTACAGATATGCTTCTCCTTAATGCAACCAGCTGTGTCAGATTTCAAAAAGGCTTTACGGAAAAAGCAAAGCAATAACCTGAGTACAGCGCTCAGACTACAACAAAAGCAATGCAGATTCCGGCCATGGTTGTGGAGTCAGTAGGTCAGAAATAGCATGATAAATAATCACTTACCTTTGATGATCTTCATCAGAATGCACACCCAGGAATCCCAGTTCCACAATAAATGTTTGATTTGTTCGATAAAGCTAATCATTTACGTCCAAATACCTCCATTTGTTAGCGCGTTTGGTAAACAAATCCAAACTCACGACGCGCAAGTCCAGAACGAAATGTCGGACGAAAAGTCCTAAAAGTTACATTACAGGTCGTAGAAACATGTCAAACTAATTATAGAATTAATTTTTAGGATGTTTTTTTATCATGAATATTCAATAATGTTCCAATTCCTTTGTCTGTAGAAATGCAATGGAAAGCAAGCTAACTATCACATGACCGCGCGTGGTCAGCTCATGGCTCTCTGGCAGACCTCTGACTCATTCCCCTCTCATTCCACCCTCCTTCACAGTAGAAGCCTCAAAACAGGTTCTACAGACTGTTGACATCAAGTGGAAGCCATTAGGAAGTGCAATATGACCCCATAGACACTGTGTTTCCGATTGGGGGATGAGTTGAAAAACTACAAACCTCAGATTTCCCACTTCCTGGTTGGATTTTTTTCTCAGGTTTTCTGAGAAAATGGTATTTCGTGGTATTAATATGATTCATGTTCGTGGTATTATCATAATTGCTATTATTACCATAACTAGTATCATCACAATTACTATTCTGACGATTATCATAATTCTTCCTATTAACATCGCTGTGTTATTACGACTCCTCTCCGTCAGCGTGACTAGGCCCTTTTCTTACCCACGTTGAGGAACAGTGACTGAGCAGAATGTCAGAGCTGTAATTAGTGTGTAAACGCACTCTGACCCACACCAGTTAGGAAATGCCACAATGTTTATGTGGGCGCTGTATAGCTGTTAATAAACCCAGGACATGTTAACCCCGATACATTACTCTCTCTCTCTCTCTCTCTCTCTCTCTCTCTCTCTCTCTCTCGCTCTCTCTCTCTCTCTCTCTCTCTCTCTCTCTCTCTCTCTCTCTCTCTGTCTCTCTCTCTCTCCCCCCCTCTCTCTCCCCTCCCCCCCCTCTCTCTCTCTCTCTCTCTCATACACACTGAAGCTATTGGATGCCTTAGAATAGCCTGGGCCCTGGCCCTAGCTAACAACGTTAAAGATGCCTTATAACAGCCCTGTAATGACTTGTCCTATCTAGCTACGCTAAAGACATACTCTACAACAGATCTGTAATGACTCGTCCTAGCTAGCTACGTTATAGACATACTCTACAACAGATCTGTAATGACTGGTCCTAGCTAGATACGTTATAGACATGCTCTACAACAGATCTGTAATGACTCGTCCTAGCTAGCTACGTTATAGACATGTTCTACAACAGATCTGTAATGACTCGTCCTAGCTAGCTACGTTATAGACATACTCTACAACAGATCTGTAATGACTGGTCCTAGCTAGATACGTTATAGACATGCTCTACAACAGATCTGTAATGACTCGTCCTAGCTAGCTACGTTATAGACATACTCTACAACAGATCTGTAATGACTGGTCCTAGCTAGATACGTTATAGACATGCTCTACAACAGATCTGTAATGACTCGTCCTAGCTAGCTACGTTATAGACATGCTCTACAACAGGTCTGTAATGACTCGTCCTAGCTAGCTACGTTATAGACATGCTCTACAACAGATCTGTAATGACTCGTCCTAGCTAGCTACGTTATAGACATGCTCTATAACAGATCTGTAATGACTGGTCCTAGCTAGATACGTTATAGACATGCTCTACAACAGATCTGTAATGACTCGTCCTAGCTAGCTACGTTATAGACATGCTCTACAACAGGTCTGTAATGACTCGTCCTAGCTAGCTACGTTATAGACATGCTCTACAACAGGTCTGTAATGACTCGTCCTAGCTAGCTACGTTAAAGACATGCTCTACAACAGGTCTGTAATGACTCATCCTAGCTAGCTACGTTATAGACATGCTCTATAACAGCTCTGTAATGAAAGGTAGTAGGTTCAAGTCACAAGGACACTTTAAACTCTCCCTCCTCACTGAATGAATGGTGCATTGCACCAGCTGAACTACCTATGGAACTGCAATGTATTTACAGGAAGTTACACACTTTTACTCACTCACTCACTCACTCACTCACTCTCACTCACTCACTCACTCACTCACTCACTCACTCACTCACTCACTCACACACTAACTCACTCCCTCACTCACTCACTCACTCACTCACTCACTCACTCACTCACTCACTCACTCACTCACTCACACACTAACTCACTCCCTCACTCAGACTCTCACTCACTCACTCACTCACACACTAACTCACTCACTCACTCACTCAGACTCTCACTCACTCACTCACTCAGACTCTCACTCACTCACTCACTCACTCACTCACTCACTCACTCACTCACTCACACACACACTCACTCACTCACTCACTCACACACTCACTCACACACTCACTCACTCACTCACTCACTCACTCACTCACTCACTCCCTCACTCACTCACTCACTCACACACACACACACACACACACACACACACACACACACACACACACACACACACACACACACACACACACACACACACTTCCTCTGCATCACATCCACGTCCCCCTGACAAATATAAGTCATGTTATCATCCCCCTCAATTGAGTTCACTTGACTTTGTCTGCGTGTGTCTCCCACGCTGTTATAAAATCAAGGCGGGGCCCAGTGCCAGTCATGGGTCAGCATGTAGGGCATCTAGAGATATATGGCTGGTGAGAAATCTGTATGAGCTGCAGGTCAGACTTCACAGGACCTCAGATATACATACTGTTTTGATACGCTCCCTGGCTTTGATCTGTGGAGAGAGAGAGGAAGGAAGGAGAGAGAGGAAGGAGGGAGAGAGAGGAAGGAGAGAGAGAGAGAGGGAGAGAGAGGAAGGAGAGAGAGAGGGGAAGGAGAGAGAGGAAGGAGAGAGAGAGAGGGAGAGAGAGAGGAAGGAGATAGAGAGGGGAAGGAGAGAGAGAGGAAGGAGAGAGAGAGAGAGAGAGAGAGAGAGAGAAAGAGAGAGAAAGAAGAGAGAGAGCGAGAGAGAGGAAGGGGAGAGAGAGGGGAAGGAGAGAGAGAGGAAGGAGAGAGAGAGAGAGAGAGAGAGAGAGAGAGAGAGAGAGAGAGAGAAGAGAGAGAGCGAGAGAGAGGAAGGGGAGAGAGAGAGAGAGAGAGAGAAAGAGAGAGAGAGCGAGAGAGAGGAAGGAGAGAGAGAGAGAGAGAGAGAGAGAGAAAGAGAGAGAGAGAGAGAGGAGAGAGAGGGAGAGAGAGAGAGAGGTTAATATTTATGTCTTCTCTGTTTCCACTGCTAAGGGTTAACACATTGGAGAAGTTAGACTTTTTTTTTTATTGTGTATTGCATTTTTATGCCTGGCAATAGGTAGTATTATATATGGATATATCTATGTTCTACTGCCACTTAGCTTCGTTCTGATTCGCTTGTATAGTTCCCTTTCTGTTGTATCACGCTACACAGACTAAGCTATTTAAACATGCCATAATTGCAATGCAAATTTCAATAAACAATCGTCTCTAGAAGTCAGGGTGTTACATGTTATTTTTCCAGTGAATTCTCCCACGCAACCGTTCATGTATTGAACAGCCAGATGTCTTAACTAGAATCGTTTCTCTACGACGCGTTTGATAAAAAACAGAGAAACACAACAGTGTCGAGGGGGAGAAATCTTATGGAGCTAAAAAAGACAAACCACATACTGGAAATCATATTGTGTTTAGGAGGAAATGAGTTGTGCCAAAACGGTGGGAAAAAATAAAAAATATCTGTCTCTACTTGTTCAGATTTAAAACCTTCAAATTTACACCTTATTTCAATTTTCTCAGCCGAGCGCAGAAGTGCAAATAGGGGGGATGAGATTAATGCTGAAAGCCGAGGTGAGGACATAAATCCAACGCGCTGGGTAGAATGGCCCAAACGGAGCCCTATTCACTATTACAGTGGCACCTGGGCCCTACGGGGCTCTGGTTAAAAGTAGTTCACTATCTAGGGAATAAGGTTCCATTTGGAACTTGGACTGGGGGGACCGTGGGTGTAGAGGAGGAGGAGTGGTGTGATGATTATCAACCTGGATCAGGACTCCATTCAGCACCCGGTTACAGCTTAACATGCCGTCTGAGAGAGAGAGAGAGAGAGACAGGAGAGAGAGAGAGAGACAGAGAGAGAGGGGAGAGAGAGAGAGGGAGAGAGGGAGAGGGAGAGAGAGAGAGAGAGAGAGAGAGAGAGAGAGAGAGAGAGAGAGAGAGAGAGAGAGAGAGAGAGAGAGAGGGAGAGAGAGAGAGAGAGAGAGAGAGAGGGAGAGAGAGAGAACATTAGAGTCAAGCCCATAATATATCCAGCCGTACACTGTGACTACATGTTATAGTTCATGAAGCACATTAGCACGGCAGTATATCCTCGTATCCTGGGCTGCATCCATTCAAAAACGGGGGGGATTTCAATTTAAATGCACATTTTTTATGAAGATAAATATGACATGCGTCCTAATTTCCCTGAAGTAAATATTACCATTAAGGTGGGGGGTGGGGGTGAGGGAGGGAGGGGGGGGGGGGGGCATAGCTGAGGGATGACATGACCAGAGAGGGGAGAAACTAGTATCATTCTCCATTTTGCATGGTAAGTGGTGAACCTCTTGGCCTATCAGGTAACAAATTGAATGTTTAATCTTCCTCCCCGTGTAGACGGTCGGGACGGTGGCGGAGTAAGTGGCCGCCGTCTTCTTCTTCTTCTTCTTCTCTGTAAATTGAGAGTCCTCCAGTGACTGCCACAACCTCGTGGAGTATCTGAGATTTTGTCTAGAGGGGCCCGATGGAGAACGTCATTAGAAGCTTTGTCAGCTTGCTCGGGCTCAGTCTTATGAAAATTGCATTTTAGCAAAAACCCGAAGGGGTAAACTCTAAAAATATGATAACCGGTGGAGAATGTTGGCGTTTGCCTCTACTAAATACTCAGCGTCTGATATTTAGATATAAACCTGTTTTTTCCCCTGTGTGATTTCTCCTTTATTTAAGGATAGTTGGATGGAGAATTCTGCGCTCCCAAAGGTGTCACAAAGGCATCTTCTGTTGTGATGTCATCCGTTGTGATGTCATCCGTTGTGATGTCATCTGTTGTGATGTCATCTGTTGTGATGTCATCCGTTGTGATGTCATCTGTTGTGATGTCATCCGTACAGCACGTTTCATATTTTCACAACGTTTCAGCTCTCTCTATGTGTCACACTCTCTGTGTTGTCGGCTGCTGGGTGACATGTTCTGGCTGTCTGTGAGGTTCCCACTATACAGGAAAGACGTTAAGTCAGATCCCACAAGGACTCTTCTGTGTCACTAAGAGTGGATACACATTACCGGCCTTATCTGAAGACCTTCCAGGAGATTACACTGTTATATATGGTGGTAATACATTTTTTATTTTTTATATTACAATAAAATAAAACCTTATTACACGTTTATGTATATATCATTCTACATAAACTCTCCGGTGTAAAGCAGTTTCTCTCTTTTATTTATAGCTTTGGGGTTGTCTTTTAACGATACGATCCCTTTAGCCGTTAGTGAACCTGTGTGTAAGTCGTGCTGTAGCTTTGGGGTTGTCTTTTAACGATACGATCCCTTTAGCCGTTAGTGAACCTGTGTGTAAAGTCGTGCTGTAGCTTTGGGTTGTCTTTTAACGATACGATCCCTTTAGCCGTTAGTGAACCTGGTGTGTAAAGTCGTGCTGTAGCTTTGGGGTTGTCTTTTAACGATACGATCCCTTTAGCCGTTAGTGAACCTGTGTGTAAGTCGGGCTGTAGCTTTGGGGTTGTCTTTTAACGATACGATCCCTTTAGCCGTTAGTGAACCTGTGTGTAAGTCGTGCTGTAGCTTTGGGGTTGTCTTTTAACGATACGATCCCTTTAGCCGTTAGTGAACCTGTGTGTAAAGTCGTGCTGTAGTAAAGGTGAACGGCATCTTCCAACCTTTCCCCTCCACCTCTGTCGCCTGTCCTGTCCAATCAGCTGACGCCTCATTAACGTCATCCCATGTCAAATGAGGGTGTGTTCATTCCGCCAAAAGGTTTCCCTTTTTTCATTCATTTAAAAGTCGCTGCCCTCTGCTCGCCGGGCAAGATGACACCACGAAGGATTTTAATGAAGGATTTTATACATGAAGACATGTTCATTATCTCAGCTCCTTGGTGATTTCCCATGGATCGGCTGGGCTACTGACCCACAGCTGTGCCTCATGACCTGAGTCCCAAATGACACTGCAAAAAAAGCATTGTACATAGGAAACAATATTTAGCTTTTGTCTCTCTCTCTCTCTCTCTCTCTCTCTCTCGCTCTCTCTCAATCTTGCTCTATCTCTCCGTATCCTCCCTCCTCTCTCTCTCTCTCTCTCTCTCTCTCCCCTTCTCAGTCTCTCTCTCTCCCTCTGTCTCTCTCTGTCTCTCTCTGTCTCTCTCTGTCTCTCTCTCTCCCCTTCTCAGTCTCTCTCTCTCTCCCTCTGTCTCTGTCTCTCTCTCTCTCTCTCTCCTCTGTCTCTCTCTCTCTCCCCTCTCACTCTCTCACCTCTCTCCTCCCTCTCTCCCTCTGTCTCTCTCTCTCTCCCTCTGTCTCTGTCTGTCTCTCTCTCCCTCTCTCTCTCTCTCTCTCTCTCTCCCTCCTCTGTCTCTCTCTGTCTCTCCCTTTGTCTCTCTCTCTCTCTCTCTCCCCTTCTCAGTCTCTCTCTCTCCCTCTGTCTCTGTCTGTCTCTCTCTCCCTCTCTCTCTCTCTCTCTCTCTCTCCCTCCTCTCTCTCTCTCTCTCTCCTCTGTCTCTCGCTCTCTCTCTCTCTCTCCCTCCTCTGTCTATCTCTCTCTCCCTCCTCTGTCTCTGTCTCTCTCTCTCCCCTCTCACTCTCTCACCTCTCTCCTCTGTCTCTCTCTGTCTGTCTCTCTCTCTCTCTCTCTCCCTCTCTCTCTCTCCCTCCTCTGTCTCTCACTCTCTCCCCTCTCACTCTCTCTCTCTCTCCCCTCTCACTCTCTCACCTCTCTCCTCCCTCTCTCTCTCCCTTGATACACTTTTAAACGGCTTCCTGCGTGATTTAAAGCAGGTGATTGCTTTCAGTCACGAATTGCTTCATAATGTGTAAAAATAGAACCCTGAATAGGTGGAGAAAACCCCCGTTTAGAACCAACCCTGACCTCTGACCTCATAATACACCCAGGGAATGTTCTGCATCACATCATTACATGGCGTCAAACTGTGTGTAATCATATATATATATAACATTCAATACTAACATATGATAATGGGTCAGCATCATACTGCTTGTGTGTCAGAGTAGGACATTACTACAATACTGTGGACATTTTATCTTTATTTAACTAGGCAAGTCAGTTATGAACAAATTCTTATTTTCAATGACGGCCTAGGAACAGTGGGTTAAACTGCCTGTTCAGGAGCAGAATGACAGATTTGTACCTTGTCAGCTCGGGGATTTGAACTTGCAACCTTTCGGTTACTAGTCCAACACTCTAACCACTAGGCTACTAGGCTATACAGCGGGAGGACCAGATAATGATTAGAAGAGCAACAACCAGATAGAAGATCATTATCAGTCTAACCTCTGTGTTTTTTGTCAGGCCCTCTAGTGGTGGTAAAAAGAAACCCCTCTGGAAGATCTATTTGTTATATCACTTGTCGTTGTTAAAACCCAAACAAGTCTCTGACTGTGTGTGTGTGTGTGTGTGTGTGTGTGTGTGTGTGTGTGATGTTTTCACAAACTGCAGTAGTTCGTTAACTGAAGCCAGGCAGGTCTTTGAATAGATAACACGGCCTTAGCCCCAGTGGTGTGTGTGTGTGTGTGTGTGTGTGTGTGTGTGTGTGGTGTGTGTGTGTGTGTGTGTGTGTGTGTGTGTGTGTAACGAGCTGATCACCATACCGATGCTACCTCTGCCTCTATATATCTTAGACAGGAGAAACACAGCTGGTCTCTATATATCTTAGACAGGAGAAACACAGCTGGTCTCTATATATCTTAGACAGGAGAAACACAGCTGGTCTCTATATATCTTAGACAGGAGAAACACAGCTGGTCTCTTAGACAGGAGAAACACAGCTGGTCTCTTAGACAGGAGAATCACAGCTGGTCTCTATATATCTTAGACAGGAGAAACACAGCTGGTCTCTTAGACAGGAGAAACACAGCTGGTCTCTTAGACAGGACAAACACAGCTGGTCTCTTAGACAGGAGAAACACAGCTGGTCTCTATATATCTTAGACAGGAGAAACACAGCAGGTCTCTTAGGCAGGAGAAACACAGCTGGTCTCTATATATCTTAGACAGGAGAAACACAGCTGGTCTCTATATATCTTAGACAGGAGAAACGCAGCTGGTCTCTTAGACAGGAGAAACACAGCTGGTCTCTATATATCTTAGACAGGAGAAACACAGCTCGTCTCTATATATCTTAGACAGGAGAAACACAGCCCAACGGCTGTCTGCTTGTCCTCTATTCCTTCACAACTAAATAAAGTCGACAACTTGGTGTCCTCTCTCATCGTGGAGGAAGAAGCTGTGTGTGTGTGTGTGTGTGTGTGTGTAATCTTCTGCGTTGCGTCCATGTTACTGGCAGACCCCCCCCCCCCCCGTTGAAAGCCGTGTTTGGCAGGACGAGCCAAACCAGTGGTGTCAGTCCCCTCACAACAACTATCACTTGTGTTGGTGGCTTTAGAAACCACTGTTGTTGTTCCCTACATTCCTTTCCTCTGTCTCTTCTGTCTCAGTGTTCTTCAG
>NW_028322100.1:2852500-2865000 GCF_057628025.1 Oncorhynchus mykiss
TTTATCCATCTAGTGTATTAAAGACAGTAGTACTACGTAGTATTCCTGCTATAGTATTTATCCATCTAGTGTATTAAAGACAGTAGTACTACGTAGTATTCCTGCTATAGTATTTATCCATCTGGTGGATTAAAGACAGTAGTACTACGTAGTATTCCTGCTATAGTATTTATCCATCTAGTGTATTAAAGACAGTAGTACTACGTAGTATTCCTGCTATAGTATTTATCCATCTGGTGTATTAAAGACAGTAGTACTACGTAGTATTCTGCTATAGTATTTATCCATCTAGTGTATTAAAGACAGTAGTACTACGTAGTATTCCTGCTATAGTATTTAGTGGGGGGAGGGGGGTTTCCTTAACCATGAAGCCCTAACCTAAGGACTCCTTGGTGATGGAGGAGGTTGTTTTTGTAGATCTGAAGCCACTGGAGATTATCAAGGGTTTATTTTTTTCAGAACCTAATAATGTTGGACAGGGAGGTGTTTGTCAGGAGATAATGACTTGATAGGGTCTGGTGGTGGTGGGGGGGGGGGGGGGGGGGAGGGTCCCTCTGAGAGGAAGGGTCCCTACAAGGGTGCCTATAAGGGTCCCTACAGTGGAATACAGTGTGTAGGAGACAAGCAGACGGTGTCTGACGTGAGGGAACATCGACTGGATGGATGGAAAAAAAAGGTCACTGATTGCTGAACTCAAGAGTCTAAGAACTGAATATTAGTAAAAAAAAAAAAAAAAGAAGCCGTGTAGTTTGTTCACACGTTCTCCCTGTTTGTGAGAGTCAGCCAGAACAGACCCTAAGCCAGAGGAGCAGAGAGAGGAGCGGTCGAGCATCGTAATGAACAGGACTACTGTCATCAGCAGTGGTCCAGGACTCTACCAATATGTGTGTGTGTTGTGTGGAGAGGAAAAAAGAAAAAAAACGAAACGAGTGTGGCTGCTTTCAATGGGCCATCTGGTTCCTGCTGTAAAATAGCAGTGGCCTCCACCCCCCCACCCCCCCTCCCCCCCTCCATGATGTCATATGTCCATCTGAGGGATCTATAACATTAAAAAAAAAACTACAAGAATTGAATAAGGGCCAGAGTTAAAGCCAATTGGTCAAGGCGTATTTGAAGTATAAATCAGCCTAATGGACGCCTGTCCCCCCCTCCCCCCTCCTCCCTTGTGTTTTACACACTCCTTTACTGGTCCTTTAACGCCTCACAAATGGCACCCTATTCCCTTAATAGTGCACTACTTTTAACCAGGACCCTATGGGACCAATGCCATAGGTGCTCTGGTCTAAAGTAGTGCACCGTATAATAGGGAATAGGGTGCCATTTGGGCCTCGAGGCCCTTAAGTGCGTTCAACCTGCGTCAAGCCGACCGGTGAGTCGGGAGGGAAAGGAAAAGGGAGAGGAGTTGACATAGGAAGGATAGGTAGGAGGGAGGGAGGGAGGGAGGGAGGGAGGGAAAGAGGGTAGGAGGGAGGGAGGGAAAGAGGGAAAGAGGGTAGGAGGGAGGGAGGGAGGGAGGGAGGGAGGGAGGGAGGGAGGGAGGGAGGGAAAGGAAAAGGGAGAGGGGTTGACATTAAGACCCCAGTATTTTGTAAATCCAATATGTATTGACCTGTGTTCTATCTGTGTGTAGCACTCTGGTGTCAGCAGAACGGTCTCTTGTATGGGAAGTCCTCATTACAGGGTTTCTGGAGTGAGGGAGGGCGTGAGGGTGGGTGGGAGGGAGGGAGGGAGGGAGGGAGGGAGGAGGGAGGGAAAGAGGGTGGGAGGGAGGGAGGGTGTGAGGGAGGGTGGGTGGGAGCGAGGGAGGTAGGGAGGGAAAGAGGGAGGGAGGGAAAGAGGATGGGAGGGTGTGAGGGTGGGAGGAGCGAGGGAGGGAGGTAGGGAGGTAGGGAGGGAAAGTGGGTGGGAGGGTGGGAGGGTGGGAGAGCATTGTCTCACAAGCAGGGGTGGGGGTGGGGGGGGTTGTGTACCGGCCCGATGGGCTAGAATGGCGGCAGCGTAATCAATACAGGGAGTGACTGATGACCTGCCTGGAAGGACCCACAGCTGCGACCACGACGTTCAGCGCCTCTCCACCAATTAGTACAGTCTGGTGTTCGGGGTCTAACACTGACTGACCGCGGACCAATCACAGCCCTGATTTTATACGCTGTCCTGTTCCTCTTGTTTGGCCTCGGCGTGTCTGACGTCGAACCGTCTGCCCTTCTATGTCTTTACAATGTATCTCTCAGGATGAGGTCAAAATAAAGGGCCGTGTTTACACTTATTTCCACAATGTGTTTTTATTTTGTTAATGGGTGATAGGCAGGCGGTCCGGTGAAGAGACCAGAATATTCTGTTAGACCTAAAAAAACGGCGAAGGCCTAAATTTACTCTACCGGTGTTGGTCAAACTGTCATCTTACCGTTCTCTCACAACAACAACAACAACAACAATAACAACAACAACAACAACAATAACAACAACAACAACAACAACAACAACAATAACAACAACAACAACAACAATAATAACAACAACAATAATCCTTGTATTCGACACCCACTCCCAATCTAATGTAGATAACCTGCATGGGATGGGATGTGATCTAATGTAGATAACCTGCATGGGATGGGATGTGATCTAATGTAGATAACCTGCATGGGATGGGATGTGATCTAATGTAGATAACCTGCATGGGATGGGATGTGATCTAATGTAGATAACCTGCATGGGATGGGATGTGATCTAATGTAGATAACCTGCATGGGATGGTATGTGATCTAATGTAGATAACCTGCATGGGATGGTATGTGATCTAATGTAGATAACCTGCATGGGATGGGATGTGATCTAATGTAGATAACCTGCATGGGATGGTATGTGATCTAATGTAGATAACCTGCATGGGATGGGATGTGATCTAATGTAGATAACATGCATGGGATGGGATGTGATCTAATGTAGATAACCTGCATGGGATGGGATGTGATCTAATGTAGATAACCTGCATGGGATGGGATGTGATCTAATGTAGATAACCTGCATGGGATGGGATGTGATCTAATGTAGATAACCTGCATGGGATGGGATGTGATCTAATGTAGATAACCTGCATGGGATGGGATGTGATCTAATGTAGATAACCTGCATGGGATGGGATGTGATCTAATGTAGATAACCTGCATGGGATGGGATGTGATCTAATGTAGATAACCTGCATGGGATGGGATGTGATCTAATGTAGATAACCTGCATGGGATGGGATGTGATCTAATGTAGATAACCTGCATGGGATGGGATGTGATCTAATGTAGATAACCTGCATGGGATGGTATGTGATCTAATGTGGCTGAAATGCATGGGATGGGATGTGATCTAATGTAGATAACCTGCATGGGATGGATGTGATCTAATGTAGATAACCTGCATGGGATGGGATGTGATCTAATGTAGATAACCTGCATGGGATGGTATGTGATCTAATGTAGATAACCTGCATGGGATGGGATGTGATCTAATGTAGATAACCTGCATGGGATGGTATGTGATCTAATGTAGATAACCTGCATGGGATGGTATGTGATCTAATGTAGATAACCTGCATGGGATGGGATGTGATCTAATGTAGATAACCTGCATGGGATGGTATGTGATCTAATGTAGATAACCTGCATGGGATGGGATGTGATCTAATGTAGATAACCTGCATGGGATGGGATGTGATCTAATGTAGATAACCTGCATGGGATGGGGATGTGATCTAATGTAGATAACCTGCATGGGATGGGATGTGATCTAATGTAGATAACCTGCATGGGATGGGATGTGATCTAATGTAGATAACCTGCATGGGATGGGATGTGATCTAATGTAGATAACCTGCATGGGATGGGATGTGATCTAATGTAGATAACCTGCATGGGATGGATGTGATCTAATGTAGATAACCTGCATGGGATGGGATGTGATCTAATGTAGATAACCTGCATGGGATGGGATGTGATCTAATGTAGATAACCTGCATGGGATGGGATGTGATCTAATGTAGATAACCTGCATGGGATGGGATGTGATCTAATGTAGATAACCTGCATGGGATGGTATGTGATCTAATGTGGCTGAAATGCATGGGATGGGATGTGATCTAATGTAGATAACCTGCATGGGATGGGATGTGATCTAATGTAGATAACCTGCATGGGATGGGATGTGATCTAATGTAGATAACCTGCATGGGATGGTATGTGATAAAAATGTAGATAACCTGCATGGGATGGGATGTGATCTAATGTAGATAACCTGCATGGGATGGTATGTGATCTAATGTAGATAACATGCATGGGATGGTATTGTGATCTAATGTAGATAACCTGCATGGGATGGGATGTGATCTAATGTAGATAACCTGCATGGGATGGGATGGATGTGATCTAATGTAGATAACCTGCATGGGATGGGATGTGATCTAATGTGGCTGAAATGCATGGGTTGGTTTGTGATCTAATGTGGCTGAAATGCATGGGACGGTATGTGAGCAGGGAAACATGATCTCTGGTTCACTTCCTTTGTCTCTTGCTCTCCTCTGTGCTCTCTGCTCTCCACACCATTAGTATAATAGAAACATGCTGGATCTATAGACCCGACACACTTAGTCTGGATAAAACAGGAGAGGAGGGGAGGTTATGGGGACGGACTCTACTACCAATTATACCTCTTAACAGGAGGACTTCCTCTCTGACTCTACTACCAATTATACCTCTTAACAGAAGGACTTCATCTCTGACTCCACTACCAATTATACCTCTTAACAGGAGGACTCCCTCTGACTCTACTACCAATTATACCTCTTAACAGGAGGACTTCCTCTCTGACTCTACTACCAATTATACCTCTTAACAGGAGGACTTCCTCTCTGACTCTACTACCAATTATACCTCTTAACAGGAGGACTTCCTCTCTGACTCTACTACCAATTATACCTCTTAACAGGAGGACTTCCTCTCTGACTCTACTACCAATTATACCTCTTAACAGGAGGACTTCCTCTCTGACTCTACTACCAATTATACCTCTTAACAGGAGGACTCCCTCTCTGACTCTACTACCAATTATACCTCTTAACAGGAGGACTTCCTCTCTGACTCTACAACCAATTATACCTGAAACAGGAGGACTCCTTTTGACTCTACTACCAATTATACCTGAAAACAGGAGGACTCCCTTTAACTCTACTACCAATTATACCTGAAAACAGGAGGACTTCCTCTCTGACTCCACTACCAATTATACCTGAAAACAGGAGGACTTCCTCTCTGACTTTACTACCAATTATACCTGAAAACAGGAGGACTTCCTCTCTGACTCTACTACCAATTATACCTCTTCAGGACTTCCTCTCTTTATCTATTTGTTGTTTGTCTCTCCTTTTTGATGAATAGGAGGAGGATGGGGAGGTGGAGGTGGAGGAGGAGGACAGGGGGTGGATGAGGAGGAGGGGGAGGAGGAGGAGGGAGGTGGGGGAGGTGGATGAGGAAGAGCGGGAGGTGAAGGAGGAGGAGGAGGGGGAGGTGGTGGAGGAGGAGGTGGAGGAGAGGGAGGGGGAGGTGGATGAGGAAGAGGAGGTGGAGGAGTAGGAGGGGGAGGTGGATGAGGAGTAGGAGGGGGAGTTGGGAGGAGGAGTGGGAGGAGGAGGGGGAGGTGGATGAGGAGAGGGAGGTGGATGAGGAGAGGGTGGATGAGGAGGTGGAGGAGGAGGAGGAGGATGGGGAGGTGGATGAGGAGGAGGCGGAGGAGGAGCAGGAGGAGAAATAATAAAAATAAAAAGAGATGGTAAAGGTTTTTCCTTTGAATCTCAGGGTATAAGAAGGTATCTAGCGATCCTGTGAGCGTATAGAAGGTATCTAGCGATCCTGTGAGCGTATAGAAGGTATCTAGCGATCATGTGAGGGTATAGAAGGTATCTAGCGATCCTGTGAGGGTATAGAAGGTATCTAGCGATCCTGTGAGGGGTATAGAAGGTATCTAGCGATCCTGTGAGGGTATAGAAGGTATCTAGCGATCCTGTGAGGGTATAGAAGGTATCTAGCGATCCTGTGAGCGTATAGAAGGTATCTAACGATCCTGTGAGGGTATAGAAGGTATCTAGCGATCCTGTGAGGGTATAGAAGGTATCTAGCGATCCTGTGAGCGTATAGAAGGTATCTAACGATCCTGTGAGGGTATAGAAGGTATCTAGCGATCCTGTGAGGGTATAGAAGGTATCTAGCGATCCTGTGAGCGTATAGAAGGTATCTAGCGATCCTGTGAGCGTATAGAAGGTATCTAGCGATCCTGTGAGCGTATAGAAGGTATCTAGCGATCCTGTGAGGGTATAGAAGGTATCTAGCGATCCTGTGAGCGTATAGAAGGTATCTAGCGATCCTGTGAGCGTATAGAAGGTATCTAGCGATCCTGTGAGGGTATAGAAGGTATCTAGCGATCCTGTGAGGGTATAGAAGGTATCTAGCGATCCTGTGAGGGTATAGAAGGTATCTAGCGATCCTGTGAGCGTATAGAAGGTATCTAACGATCTTGTGAGGGTATAGAAGGTATATAGCGACCCTGTGAGGGTATAGAAGGTATCTAGCGATCCTGTGAGGGTATAGAAGGTATCTAGCGATCCTGTGAGCGTAGAGAAGGTATCTAGCGATCCTGTGAGCGCAGAGAAGAAGAGAACAGAGCTGTGTGACTCAAAGGTTTTCTCCTCAGTGACCAGGGTTTGTGAAGCCGATACGGGGGCTGGTTTAAAACGTCAAGCCCTTCCATTTCTAAAGACATCATCTTACTTTTTTTCTTCTCTTTGACCAGAGGGGGAGAAATCATATTATGTGATTAGTGACAGTGGTTAGGTGTAAAAGAGCACTGGCAAGCACAGAGCAAAGGACAAGTCCAATTAATTACCCAGCCCTGGTCGGGAGCTCGTTCGGGCAAAATCATTTTATCAGAGATTTGTCGTGGGGAGGGGGGGGGGGGGTTGCTTGTCAGAGATGAAAGCTGTGTTAGCGCCTGCAGTACTCTACGGTCAGGGACACACACACACACACACACACACGGACGCACACACACACACACACACACACACACACACACACACACACACACACACACACACATGACACATAAAGCCATGCTGAAGCCAAAATTAAACATGTCTGGTCAACTCCCACCCCCCCCTGACAAACCAAATTAGCTTCAGGTGAAATTGATAACTGCCTCCCCGTCCAACTATTTTAGTCTATTAGAATACACAGAGGCCCTGTTTCCCTGTGTTCCACCATGCCTCTAATTAGCTATGCTAATATCCTCTTTATTGGCTCCTAATATTACCCCCCCCCCCCCCCTGTGCCGTACTGCCGGCCACCAGAGCATGGGGTCTGTCACAACGACTGATTATTGAGAAGGACAAAGCTTCAATCAAACATAACAGCAGATATTTCTTTCTCCTCTCTGCTCGGCTACAGCCAACATCTACTGCTGCGGACTCCTCGATATGCCTTTAAATGACCCTTTTAAATGACCCTTTAAATGACCCCTGTTTGACCCTGTTTCTGATCACCTTCCACAACCAGTACGAAGTTTTAAAAAAAGGGTAAAACAATAAAAATGAAAGAAAAGGAGACAACTTGTTTGGTCGTAATGGCCTCCGTAGCTCACAGAAAAATAAAAATAAAATCGACACAATATTCACATGTAGAATTGAAACTTCATGGATCCTAATGTTAAGGATATTATATTGGAGTGAATGCAGATGGATCCTAATGTTAAGGATATTATATTGGAGTGAATGCAGATGGATCCTACTGTTAAGGATATTACATTGAAGTGAATGCAGATGGATCCTAATGTTAATGATATTATATTGGAGTGAATGCAGATGGATCCTCATTTTAAGGATATTACATTGAAGTGAATGCAGATGGATCCTACTGTTAAGGATATTACATTGAAGTGAATGCAGATGGATCCTACTGTTAAGGATATTACATTGAAGTGAATGCAGATGGATCCTAATGTTATGGATATTACATTGGCGTGAATGCAGATGGATCCTAACGTTAAGGATATTACATTGAAGTGAATGCAGATGGATCCTAACGTTAAGGATATTACATTGAAGTGAATGCAGATGGATCCTAACGTTAAGGATATTACATTGAAGTGAATGCAGATGGATCCTACTGTTAAGGATATTACATTGAAGTGAATGCAGATGGATCCTAATGTTATGGATATTACATTGGAGTGAATGCAGATGGATCCTACTTTTAAGGATAGTACATTGGAGTGAATGCAGATGGATCCTACTGTTAAGGATATTACATTGGAGTGAATGCAGATGGATCCTACTGTTAAGGATATTACATTGGAGTGAATGCAGATTGATCCTAATGTTATGGATATTACATTGGAGTGAATGCAGATGGATCCTAACGTTAAGGATATTACATTGAAGTGAATGCAGATGGATCCTAATGTTAAGGATATTATATTGGAGTGAATGCAGGACTAACAATGGACATGATTTTGATCAGATAAGTGTTGTTTTGGTTAATGAACTTTATAACAGTAAATATAAATGAGGTAAATGTACATGCAGCGGCTGAGCTGACTTCTAATGAGAGGGTTTCTCTCGTTGTCTTGTTCTTTCTTTCTTTCTTTCTCTCTCTCCCCCCCTCTCTCTCTCTCTCTCTTTATTTCTTTCTCTCTCTCGCTCTGTCTCTCTCTCACTCACTCTCTGACTGCCCTCTCTCTCTCTGTCTCTCTCTGTCTCTCTTCCTCTCTCTTTTGCTCTCTCTCTTTCCCTCTCTCTCGCTCTCTCGCTCTCGCTCTCGCTCTCGCTCTCTCTCTCTCTCTCTCTCTCTCTATTTCTCTCTCGATTTCTCTCTCTCACTCTGTTTCTCTCTCTCTTTCCCTCTCTCTCTCTCGCTCTCGCTCTCGCTCTCTCTCTCTCTCGATTTCTCTCTCTCACTCTGTTTCTCTCTCTCTATCTCTCTCTCTTGCTCTCTCTCGCTCTCTTTCTTTCTTTCCCTTTCTCTCTCTCCTTTTAGTGACTTTGAGTTGGTGTGGTACTTCAGGGCATTGTTAGCTAGTTCTCTTGACTCAAAAACAGTAGCCCTGACTACTCAGACGATGGCCACTATTTGACACTTGGAAAAAAACAAACAAACCGGCTGCAGAATCTTTCTCCTCTGTTTTCTGTCCTTGTGGTGTTTTAATACCAGTATATATATATCATATCTCCATACTAATATACTCCATATCTCTGAGCCTGGAGATATTGCATTCAGCCTCTACACTACCCTAGCAGAGAAGTGTTACTGTACTAGGAAATCTGCCTCTGGACGGGTCTTAAATGGCAGTCTATAGGACGCTATAGGTCAAAGGTAGTGCACTATAAAGGGAATAGGGTGCCATTTAAGACAAAAACACAGTCTACCAGAGGGGAGTGGAGAGAGGAGAGGAAGAGAAGAGAAGAGGAGAGGAGAGGAGAGGAGAGAGGAGAGGAGAGGAGAGGAGAGGAGAAGGAGAGGAGGAGAGAGGAGAGGAGAGGAGAGGAGAGGTGAGGAGAGGAGAGGAGAGGAGAGGAGAGAAGAGGAGAGGAGAGGAGAGGAGAGGAGAGGAGAGGAGAGGAGAGGAGAGGAGAGGAGAGGAGAGGAGAGGAGAGGAGAGGAGAGGAGAGGAGGATAGCATAAGAGAGGAGAGGAGAGAAGAGGAGAAGAGGATAGCATAAGAGAGGAGAGGAGAGGAGAGGAGAGGAGAGGAGAGGAGAGGAGAGGAGAGGAGAGGAGAGAAGAGGAAAGGAGAGGAGTAAGGGAATAAAGGCCATATTTCCTCCTTGATTTCCTCTGATACCTACTGTGACAGGTTATGACTCTGTAGGGAAATAAAGAAGATGACCAGGGAATTAGAGTTCATCATGGTCCTTCTCTGTAATGGGTTGTCAGATAAAACAGCCCTGACGCCCTTAAAACATACTGGACACAATTAAACCTAATGCTTTAACGACAGACAGACAGACAGCGCCGTGTTAGCACTGATCTGATGACAGACCATCTGCATCCCACACATGAACCATTAGAACAGGGAGGAGAGGATCTATTGATGCTGGACCGAGACAAAGATTTACTGACATACAATGGAGACCTCTCTCCTCCATCTCCTCATCTCTCCTCCATCTCCTCATATTTAATATCTCCTCTCTCCTCTCTCCTCCATCTCCTCTCTCCTCCATCTCCTCTCTCCTCATCTCTCCTCCATCTTCTCTCTCCTCCTCTCTCCTCCATCTCCTCATCTCTCCTCCATCTCCTCATCTCTCCTCCATCTTCTCTCTCCTCCTCTCTCTCCATCTTCTCTCTCCTCCTCTCTCCTCCATCTCCTCATCTCTCCTCCATCTCCTCATCTCTCCTCCATCTTCTCTCTCCTCCTCTCTCCTCCATCTCCTCTCTCCTCATCTCTCCTCCATCTCCCACATCTCGTCTCTCCTCCATCTCCTCCTATCTCCTCCACTTTCCTCCTCCTCCCCCTCCTCCTCTCTCCCCCACCTCATCTCACCTCTATTTCTCTCTCCATCTCCTCTCTTCTCCTCCTCCTCCTCCTCCTGCTCCCCTTCTCCTCCTCCTCCTCCTTTCTCTCCTGAGTATCCTGTTCATCCCCATCTCTCTCCTGAGTCAGTGGGGAGACTGGTGTCAGACAGGCTTGGAGAGAATGTGTATAAATGACCGTAGGAACAGTAGAGGTGCTCAGGGTTAGAGATGCCATTTCACATTGTGATTTATCCTTCTGGCCCAAATTCCCTTTGGAGACCTTAAAGTGGGCGGCTGGAGAAAAGAGAGAAAACGAGTGTTTCTTCGTGCATAGAGGCCTTCATATGCCTTCATATTTGCAGAGCGAAATACATTTGTTAACTCAACAAAAATACAATCAGCGATGCATGACACCAAAACGAGAAAAGAGAAATCGAACATTATGCGCCTAACCTTCTCTGGTATTGGGACGGCGGTGAATAAATATTCCTAAACACGTTACATAGTAGTACAGCACTCTACCCAGCCTGGTATAGGATAGGACACATTTGGAACACGTATATCAGTAGTATATCATGTATATCAGGGCTGGGGTATACTACTAACATCAGGGCTGGGGTATACTACTAACATCAGGGCTGGGGTATACTACTAACATCAGGGCTGGGGTATACTACTAACATCAGGGTTGGGGTATACTACTAACATCAGGGCTGGGGTATTCTACTAACATCAGGGCTGGGGGTATACTACTAACATCAGGGCTGGGGTATACTACTAACATCAGTGGGTTGGGGTATACTACTAACATCAGGGCTGGGGTATTCTACTAACATCTAGGGGCTGGGGTATCTTACTAACATCAGGGCTGGGGTGTTCTACTAACATCAGGGTTGGGGTATACTACTAACATCAGGGCTGGGGTATACTACTAACATCAGGGCTGGGGTATACTACTAACATCAGGGCTGGGGTATACTACTAACATCAGGGCTGGGGTATACTACTAACATCAGGGCTGGGGTATACTACTAACATCAGGGCTGGGGTATACTACTAACATCAGGGCTGGGGTATTCTACTAACATCAGGGCTGGGGTATACTACTAACATCAGGGCTGGGGTATTCTACTAACATCAGGGCTGGGTATTCTACTAACGTGGCTGGGTATTCTACTAACATCAGGGCTGGGGTATACTACTAACATCAGGGCTGGGGTATACTACTAACATCAGGGCTGGGCTGGGGTATACTACTAACATCAGGGCTGGGCTGGGGTATACTACTAACATCAGGGCTGGGGTATACTACTAACATCAGGGCTGGGGTATACTACTAACATCAGGGCTGGGGTATACTACTAACATCAGGGCTGGGGTATATTACTAACATCAGGGCTGGGGTATACTACTAACATCAGGACTGGGGTATATTACTAACATCAGGGCTGGGGTATATTACTAACATCAGGACTGGGGTATATTACTAACATCAAGCTGGGTATTCCTCACTCAGGGCTGGGTATACTACTAACATCAGGGCTGGGGTATACTACTAACATCAGGGCTGGGGTATATTACTAACATCAGGGCTGGGGTATACTACTAACATCAGGGCTGGGGTATACTACTTAACATAGGACTGGGTATATTACTAACATCAGGGCTGGGGTATACTACTAACATCAGGGCTTGGGTATACTACTAACATAGGGGCTGGGGTATACTACTAACATAGGGCTTGGGTATACTACTAACATCAGGGCTGGGCTGGGGTATACTACTAACATAGGGGCTGGGGTATACTACTAACATAGGGGCTGGGGTATACTACTAACATCAGGGCTGGGCTGGGGTATACTACTAACATCAGGGCTGGGGTATACTACTAACATCAGGGCTGGGGTATACTACTAACATCAGGGCTGGGGTATACTACTAACATCAGGGCTGGGG
>NW_028322100.1:2872500-2877500 GCF_057628025.1 Oncorhynchus mykiss
CTCTCTCTCTCTCTCTCTCTCCCTCTCTCTCTCTAACTCTCTCTAACTCTCTCTCTCTCTCTCTCTCTCTCTCTCTCTCTCTCTGCTTTACCCGCCCTCTCTCTCTCTCTCTCTCTCTCTCTCTCTCCCTTACCCCTCTCTCTCTCTCTCTCTCTCTCTCTCTCTGTGAGGCTAGCCTCTAACTATTCTAACTCTCTAACTCTCTCTAACTCTCTCTCTCTAACTCTCTAACTCTTCTAACTCTCTCTCTCTCTCTCTCTCTCTCTCTCTCTCCAACTCTCTAACTCTTCTCTCTTTAATTTAAAGAGTTAGATTTTTACAATTTACACACGGTTAAGATTTGCAGCACATAGCAGCTTGTGATAATCTGCCATATTAAGAAAAATATACAGGCCTCTGTATCTTTCAGGTTCTATATTGTAGTTCTACAGTATATAGATGTGTCTAAGGGTGAGCGGAGCTCCTTGAAAATAACACACAGCCTGGCAGTTCATTTGTCATACTGTGTCCAGTGCAAGTTGATCCTGCTAATATTGATCCATGAGCAGAGAACAGAAGGTCAAACCCAGAGTGACTGGTAGTCTCCTCTCTGTCTCCATGGTCACTAAACCCAGAGTGACTGGTAGTCTCCTCTCTGTCTCCATAGCCACTACACCCAGACTGACTGGTAGTCTCCTCTCTGTCTCCATCGTCACTAACCCCCAAGTGACTGGTAGTCTCCTCTCTGTCTCCATGGCCACTGAACCCAAGTGACTGGTAGTCTCTCTCTCTCTCTCCATGGTCACTAAACCCAGAGTGACTGGTAGACTCCTCTCTGTCTCCATGGTCACTAAACCCAGAGTGACTTCTCTCCTTCGTCTGACCGTTTTGCTCCAGTGTCTCACTCTAACTAATTTCCCCACCTCCCTCAAGGTTTAAGTGGACTTAACAGCATGCTAGGGCCCTCAGCACCATTTCCACCAGGTTTCAGCTACCTCAGCACCTTGAGGAAATTATTGTGTGTGTGTGTGTTACCGTGTGTGGGTGTGTTTAGGAGAGAGGGAGAGACAGAGCCAGAGAGAGAGAGAGAGAGGGAGAGGCAGAGAGAGAGAGAGAGAGAGAGACATAGCCAGAGAGAGAGACAGAGCCAGAGAGGGAGAGACAGAGACAAGAGAGAGAGAGAGGGAGAGGGAGAGCCAGAGAGAGAGACAGAGCGAGAGGGAGAGGGAGAGTCAGAGAGAGAGAGATAGAGAGGGAGAGACAGAGCCAGAGAGAGAGACAGAGCCAGAGAGAGCGAAGAGGGAGAGACAGAGACAGAGCCAGAGAGAGAGAGGGAGAGACAGAGCCAGAGCCAGAGAGAGAGAGAGGGAGAGACAAAGCCAGATGAGAGAGAGAGCGAGGGAGAGACAGAGCCAGAGTGAGAGAGAGAGAGGGAGAGACAGAGCCAGAGAGAGAGAGAGGGAAAGGGAGAGCCAGAGAGAGAGAGGGAGAGACAGAGCCAGAGAGAGAGAGAGAGAGGGAGAGACAGAGAGAGAGAGAGGGAGGGAGAGACAGAGCCAGAAAGAGAGAGAGAGGGAAAGGGAGAGCCAGAGAGAGAGGAGGAGACAGAGATAGAGAGAGGGAGAGACAGAGCCAGAGAGAGAGAGAGGGAGAGACAGAGCTAGAGAGAGAGGGAAGGGAGAGCCAGAGAGAGAGAGAGGGGGAGACAGAGAGATAGAGAGAAGGAGAGACAGAGCCAGAGAGAGAGAGAGGGAGAGACAGAGCCAGAGAGAGAGAGAGGGAGAGGGAGAGCCAGAGAGAAAGAGAGACAGAGCCAGAGAGAGAGAGAGAGGGAGAGACAGAGCCAGAGAGAGAAAGAGAGGGAGAGAGGGAGAGACAGAGCCAGAGAGAGAGAGAAAGAGAGACAGAGCCAGAGAGAGAGAGAGAGGGAGAGACAGAGCCAGAGAGAGAAAGAGAGGGAGAGACAGAGCCAGAGAGAGAGAGAGAGGGAGAGACAGAGCCAGAGAGAGAGAAAGAGAGGGAGAGACAGAGCCAGAGAGAGAGAGAGAGGGAGAGACAGAGCCAGAGAGAGAGAGAAAGAGAGGGAGAGACAGAGCCAGAGAGAGAGAGAGAGAGAGGGAGAGAGACAGAAGCCAGAGAGAGAGAAAGAGAGACAGAGCCAGAGAGAGAGAGAGAGAGGGAGAGACAGAGCCAGAGAGAGAAAGAGAGGGAGAGACAGAGCCAGAGAGAGAGAGAGAGGGAGAGACAGAGCCAGAGAGAGAAAGAGAGGGAGAGACAGAGCCAGAGAGAGAGATAGGGAGAGACAGAGCCAGAGAGAGAGAGAGGGAGAGAAAGAGAGAGAGAGAGGGGAATAGAAAGCTGTGAGAGTCTGCCATTCAAAGACTTTCCCTCAGCAGCTGTGAGAGCAGGCCAGTTCACCACTACAACTTTAGTTCTATTCTTGTCTCCTTATAGGACCCTTTTCAACCTGATTTTCCATGCTGCTATTGTATCAGTCTGTTTGAACGACTATGGACTAACGTTTACTGATGTTTTGCATTTAAACGCAGAAAGATATGTTTTAAAAACAACTTAGGAAAATAATGCCTTGATGTCTGTAGCTATAATCGTCATTGTCACAACAAAAACAATGTATCCAATCGACAATTTTTATTTTTTATAAATCATACCCAACTCAATATTCACCCATAATTCTAAACACAGAAACTAAAGTCCCCCCCCCCTCCCCCCCTCCCTCCCTAAAAAAACAGCAAAACACCCTGTCTTCCACGTTGAATGGTTGATGCTGAAGAAGCCTCTCTTGGCTCTGCTCTCCATCTCTTCACCGCAGCTTTAAATAACATGTCCAGAATATATTTGACAGACTCTCCCGACCACGGTGTTCCTTAGGCAAGGTCGGGCTTTCCTGCAAGCCTCCTTTCCCCACTTACTACCCACAGCTCTGTCCCCAAATGTCGGGCCCTATTCCCTACGTAAGTGCACTACTTTTCACCAGGGTCCTGTGCACTATGTAGGGAAGAGGGTGCCATTTTGGGATGCTCGCTACCACGGCTCAGCTGGAAGCCAGTGAGAGCTCTATCCATCATCTCGATCCACGGCCAGGCTCTGAACCTGGACACAAGAATGGAGCCCTTTCACTCCTTTAAAAAAACAGAGAGAGAGAGAAAAAAAGAGAGAGCCGAATTCCATTGACATACCCGAGGTCAATCACTGTCAGAATGAACCTGAGAGAGAGAGAGAGAGAGAGAGAGAGAGAGAGAGAGAGAGAGAGAGAGAGAGAGAGAGAGGAGATCGAGAGAGAGAGAGAGAGAGAGAGTGAGAGAGAGAGAGAGAGAGAGGAGATCGAGAGAGAGAGAGAGAGAAAGAGAGAGAGAGAGAGAGAGCTCTGAGTGAAAACACTTACACCCATTCATTCAGGGGCCTCTCCAATCCCTTCCAACCCTCCATTGACATGCTAAAAACCCTCATTATCACATATTAAATGCAACTGTATAATTAGGATTGTTTACTAAATAGAAAAAAGGGAGAAGGACGTCTGGTTGATTCTTTCAGGAGGTTTTAGGTCATCGTCTCAGTCAGATATCCTCCTCATCCATCCCTCGAGACATCTCTAACTGTCTCTCTGAAGCCTTCACCCAAACGGCACCCTGATCCCCACGGAGTGCACTAGTTTTTAGGGTAGACTACGCTACGACGGAGGCTGCCTGACTAATGACAGGAAACATCTGATCAATATGAATATCAACAGATCAATATGAATATCAATATGAATATCAATATGAATATCATTAGATCAATATGAATATCAACAGATCAATATGAATATCAACAGATCAATGTGAATATCAACAGATCAATATGAATATCAACAGATCAATATGAATATCAACAGATCAATATGAATATCAACAGATCAATATGAATATCAATATGAATATCAATATGAATATCAACAGATCAATATGAATATCAACAGATCAATATGAATATCAACAGATCAACGTGAATATCAACAGATCAATATGAATATCAACAGATCAATATGAATATCAATATGAATATCAATATGAATATCAATATGAAGATCAATATGAATATCAACAGATCAATATGAATATCAACAGATCAATATGAATATTATCAGATCAATATGAATATCAACAGATCAATATGAATATCAACAGATCAATATGAATATCAATATGAATATCAACAGATCAATATGAATATCAACAGATCAATGTGAATATCAACAGATCAATATGAATATCAACAGATCAATGTGAATATCAATATGAATATCAACAGATCAATATGAATATCAACAGATCAATATGAATATCAATATGAATATCAACAGATCAATATGAATATCAACAGATCAATGTGAATATCAACAGATCAATATGAATATCAACAGATCAATATGAATATCAACAGATCAATTTGAATATCAACAAATCAATATGAATATCATCAGATCAATATGAATATCAACAGATCAATATGAATATCAACAGATCAATGTGAATATCAATATGAATATCAACAGATCAATATGAATATCAACAGATCAATATGAATATCAACAGATCAATATGAATATCAACAGATCAATGTGAATGGTGCCTGTTAGGGTGAAGAGAGGGCAGGGGGCAGTGAGGCGGGTGGCTGAGAGACTGTTAATGGAAGATAGACAACTGGACAGAGTCCCTTCCATGAGGTTCTCCTTAAAGCGACAGAGGAACCGTAGCTAAAGCCTAGAAGAACTCATCTCCCGGCAACCGTTTTGAGGAGGGAAAAGGACAATGCTTTCATTCATTCATCAGGGAGAGAGGAGGAGGAGGGAGAGAGGAAGAGGAGGGAGAGGAGGAGGAGGCAGAGGAGGAGGAGGGAGAGAGGAGGAGGAGGGAGAGAGGAGGAGGGAGAGAGGAGGAGGAGGGAGAGAGGAGGAGGAGGGAAAGAGGAGGAGGACGGAGAGAGGAAGAGGAGGGAGAGAGGAGGAGGAGGGAGAGAGGAAG
>NW_028322100.1:2880000-2897500 GCF_057628025.1 Oncorhynchus mykiss
TCCAACTTACTGTGGTCAGGTCAGGTCAGGTCAGGTCGTCCCTGACTGTTTACGTACATTTCCTTACATTTGCTATCTCATGAACACAACCATGTATATTACTGTAGACCTGAGACAGGCCTTCCTCCCATGGCTGTGTCATGAACACAACCCTGTATATTACTGTAGACCTGAGACATAACCTTCCTCCCATTGGCCTTGTGTGGATGCTCAGCTATTCCTGTTGCTACTGGCCAGTGGTATAGCATGCAGTGTTATAACAGAAAGACTGAACGTCCCATAGTGATGTCATGAACCCATAGTAGTGCAGCTAGTCTGTTGTGTTGGAGGCCACATGGAATGGAAACCCAAGTGTTTAAAAAAAACTCAAGGGGTTTCTTCTCCTTCGAGTTGGTGGCAGCTCAGTTGTCACTAGTTTACATTGTCACAAAGCACTTTGTGTTAACAGTGTGGCAGCAATGGGCCGACATGACCTGGCTCCTGACACAGATACATAGACAGACTGTTTTAATGACTGGCTCCCCCTTTCACTCCTGTTGCAGGTTGTTGTATCAACAACGGTCAACGTGGACGGTCACGTCCTGGCGGTCTCAGATAACATGTTTGTCCATAACAACTCCAAGCACGGCAGAAGGGCTCGACGTCTAGACCCTTCTGAAGGTACGGACCCTCCTTATCTCTATCATGGTAGGCACATTCTACATGACTGTTATTTTGAAATGCTCTCTAGTTTCCCTACGAGCACATTCTACATGACTTTTATTTTGAAATGCTCTCTAGTTTCCCTACAAGCACATTCTACATGACTTTTATTTTGAAATGCTCTCTAGTTTCCCTACGAGCACATTCTACAAGACTTTTATTTTGAAATACCCTCTAGTTTCCCTACGAGCACATTCTACAATACTTTTATTTTGAAATACCCTCTAGTTTCCCTATGAGCACATTCTACAATACTTTTATGTTGAAATACCCTCTAGTTTCCCTACGGGCACATTCTACAATACTTTTATTTTGAAATACCCTCTAGTTTCCCTATGAGCACATTCTACATTACTTTTATGTTGAAATACCCTCTAGTTTCCCTATGAGCACATTCTACAAGACTTGTATTTTGAAATGCTCTCTAGTTTCCCTATGAGCACATTCCACAATACTTTTATGTTGAAATACCCTCTAGTTTCCCTACGAGCACATTCTACAAGACTTTTATTTTGAAATACCCTCTAGTTTCCCTATGAGCACATTCTAAATTACTTTTATTTTGAAATATTTTCTAGTTTCCCTATGAGCACAAGACCTTGAAAAGATGTTGAAAAGACTTATCTTCATTGTCATGTGGTCGCGGGGGGTTAGTTCTTTAGTTCCATCTCTCTTTCCTCATGTAGCTTGTCATCTTTAGCTCCTCTGGTAGCTGCTGAGATAAAGAGCCTTCTGGTGTAGTTCCTTCAGATCACATCTGTCCCTTTCTGGCTTCACAACGTACTTCTCTAATTCTCCATCACCTCATTGTATTTCACTGGTCAATTTCATAAACACATGTATGTAATATTTATAATTATTATAATTATACTTATTATTGCACTGTGTGAAATATGTAGTGATCTCTATTCACACATGTTTTCAATAGGGCTCTTGCTCAATGGCTTTCTAAAATAAACTTCAAATCTGCAATTGATTTGTGGTGAGGTCAGGTTGTTGTTACTGGGTTCTGTAGTGTGGGGTCAGGTTGTTACTGGGTTCTGTAGTGTAGGGTCAGGTTGTTACTGGGTTCTGTAGTGTGAGGTCAGGTTGTTCTTACTGGGTTCTGTAGTGTGAGGTCAGGTTGTTACTGGGTTCTGTAGTGTGGGGTCAGGTTGTTGTTACTGGGTTCTGTAGTGTGAGGTCAGGTTGTTGTTACTGGGTTCTGTAGTGTGAGGTTAGGTTGTTACTGGGTTCTGTAGTGTGAGGTCAGGTTGTTGTCACTGGGTTCAGTAGTGTGAGGTCAGGTTGTTGTTACTGGGTTCTGTAGTGTGAGGTCAGGTTGTTACTGGGTTCTGTAGTGTGAGGTCAGGTTGTTACTGGGTTCTGTCGTGTGAGGTCAGGTTGTTACTGGGTTCTGTAGTGTGAGGTCAGGTTGTTACTGGGTTCTGTAGTGTGGGGTCAGGTTGTTACTGGGTTCTGTAGTGTGGGGTCAGGTTGTTACTGGGTTCTGTAGTGTGGGGTCAGGTTGTTACTGGGTTCTGTAGTGTGAGGTCAGGTTGTTGTTACTGGGTTCTGTAGTGTGAGGTCAGGTTGTTACTGGGTTCTGTAGTGTGAGGTCAGGTTGTTACTGGGAGCTGTAGTGTGAGGTCAGGTTGTTACTGGGTTCTGTAGTGTGAGGTCAGGTTGTTGTTACTGGGTTCTGTAGTGTGAGGTCAGGTTGTTACTGGGTTCTGTAGTGTGGGGTCAGGGTGTTACTGGGTTCTGTAGTGTGAGGTCAGGTTGTTGTTACTGGGTTCTGTAGTGTGAGGTCAGGTTGTTACTGGGTTCTGTAGTGTGGGGTCAGGTTGTTACTGGGTTCTGTAGTGTGAGGTCAGGATGTGGTACTGGGTTCTGTAGTGTGAGGTCAGGTTTTTGTTACTGGGTTCTGTAGTGTGAGGTCAGGTTGTTACTGGGTTCTGTAGTGTGAGGTCAGGTTGTTACTGGGTTCTGTAGTGTGGGGTCAGGTTGTTACTGGGTTCTGTAGTGTGAGGTCAGGTTATTGTTACTGGGTTCTGTAGTGTGAGGTCAAGTTGTTACTGGGTTCTGTAGTGTGAGGTCAGGTTGTTGTTACTGGGTTCTGTAGTGTGAGGTCAGGTTCTTACTGAGTTCTGTAGTGTGAGGTCAGGTTGTTACTGGGTTCTGTAGTGTGAGTTCAGGTTGTTACTGGGTTCTGTAGTGTGAGGGTAGGTTTTTACTGGGTTCTGTTGTGTGAGGTCAGGTTGTTGTTACTGGGTTCTGTAGTGTGAGGGCAGGTTGTTACTGGGTTCTGTAGTGTGAGTTCAGGTTGTTACTGGGTTCTGTAGTGTGAGGTAAGGTTGTTACTGGGTTCTGTAGTGTGAGGTCAGGTTGTTGTTTCTAGGTTCTGTAGTGTGAGGTAAGGTTGTTTCTGGGTTCTGTAGTGTGGGGTCAGGTTGTTACTGGGTTCTGTAGTGTGGGGTCAGGTTGTTACTGGGTTCTGTAGTGTGGGGTCAGTTTGTTGTTACTGGGTTCTGTAGTGTGAGGTCAGGTTGTTACTGGGTTCTGTAGTGTGAGGTCAGGTTGTTACTGGGTTCTGTAGTGTGGGGTCAGGTTGTTACTGGGTTCTGTAGTGTGGGGTCAGGTTGTTACTGGGTTCTGTAGTGTGGGGTCAGTTTGTTGTTACTGGGTTCTGTAGTGTGAGGTCAGGTTGTTACTGGGTTCTGTAGTGTGAGGTCAGGTTGTTACTGGGTTCTGTAGTGTGGGGTCAGGTTGTTACTGGGTTCTGTAGTGTGAGGTCAGGTTGTTACTGGGTTCTGTAGTGTGGGGTCAGGTTGTTGTCACTGTGTTCTGTAGTGTGGGGTCAGGTTGTTACTGGGTTCTGTAGTGTGAGGTCAGGTTGTTACTGGGTTGCGTTGTGTGGGGTCAGGTTGTTGTTACTAGGTTCTGTAGTGTGGGGTCAGGTTGTTACTGGGTTCTGTAGTGTGAGGTCAGGTTCTTACTGGGTTATGTAGTGTGGGGTCAGGTTGTTACTGGGTTCTGTAGTGTGAGGTCAGGTTATTGTTACTGGGATCTGTAGTGTGGGGTCAGGTTGTTACTGGGTTCTGTAGTGTGAGGTCAGGTTCTTACTGGGTTCTGTAGTGTGGGGTCAGGTTGTTGTTACTGGGTTGCGTTGTGTGGGGTCAGGTTGTTGTTACTAGGTTCTGTAGTGTGGGGTCAGGTTGTTACTGGGTTCTGTAGTGTGAGGTCAGGTTCTTACTGGGTTCTGTAGTGTGGGGTCTGGTTGTTACTGGGTTCTGTAGCGTGGGGTCAGGTTGTTACTGGGTTCTGTAGTGTGAGGTCAGGTTATTGTTACTGGGTTCTGTAGTGTGGGGTCAGGTTGTTACTGGGTTCTGTAGTGTGAGGTCAGGTTATTGTTACTGGGTTCTGTAGTGTGGGGTCAGGTTGTTACTGGGTTCTGTAGTGTGGGGTCAGGTTGTTACTGGGTTCTGTAGTGTGAGGTCAGGTTGTTACTGGGTTCTGTAGTGTGTGGTCAGGTTGTTACTGGGTTCTGTAGTGTGAGGTCAGGTTGTTGTCACTGGGTTCTGTAGTGTGAGGGCAGGTTGTTACTGGGTTCTGTAGTGTGAGGTCAGGTTGTTACTGGGTTCTGTAGTGTGAGGTCAGGTTATTGTTACTGGGTTCTGTAGTGTGAGGTCAGGTTGTTACTGGGTTCTGTAGTGTGAGGTCAGGTTATTTGTACTGGGAGCTGTAGTGTGAGGTCAGGTTGTTGTTACTGGGATCTGTAGTGTGGGGTCAGGTTGTTACTGGGTTCTGTAGTGTGGGGTCAGGTTGTTACTGGGTTCTGTAGTGTGGGGTCAGGTTGTTACTGGGTTCTGTAGTGTGGGGTCAGGTTGTTACTGGGTTCTGTAGTGTGGGTTCAGGTTGTTACTGGGTTCTGTAGTGTGAGGTCAGGTTGTTGTTACTGGGATCTGTAGTGTGGGGTCAGGTTGTTACTGGGTTCTGTAGTGTGAGGTCAGGTTGTTGTTACTGGGATCTGTAGTGTGGGGTCAGGTTGTTACTGGGTTCTGTAGTGTGAGGTCAGGTTGTTGTTACTGGGATCTGTAGCTAGATCCTTATAAAAGCACTACTGTGGTGTCGTACTCATCAATGAGGAAACCAGCACAGCTGACTCCACATCAGAAGCCTGACTGATTGGCTGCTCTGCAGAGAAAAAGGGAAAAAAAAGAGAGAAAAATAAATTCGGAGCAGCAAAGTCTGGGAAACATAAATGCAGGAAGGACAGAGTTCAACCTTATGACCTTCCTGTTGGTCTCGGTTCAGTTCAAACACTCTGGGAAACGGGATCTTGTCAAACGCGTATTAGCTAGTTATCAGTGGCAAGTACAAGTGGCTGGGTATGTATAGTATGATGCTACCCAAACCTGTAACAGCACGAGGGTGTTGTTGTCTTAATTAGGCAGGGATTATCATAACACAATTGTTTTAATAATGCAACAGGAGAGGCGAAGCAAAGGCGTTATATCAATGAAATGCACTATATCAACCCCCAGAACTCTGCAGGGGAAGGAAATGACTAGGTTCTTTACTAATGACAAAACGGGCAGAGAAAGACAATCTAATAATTGATGGTTAGCCCTAAGCTGTGAAGTCGTTACCGCCTGTGACGTATTGTTTGTCTCCCTCTCTCTCTCTCTCCTTATCCACGGGATAGAAGGCGTGTTTTGCTTAGCAACCAGCTTTAATTAAGGGAGCAATTAAAGAGGTTGAGTCCCCCCCCCCACACTCTACCGTTGGTCTCCCCCTGTCTGAGGGGGTCCTGCGGGACAGGGGAACTGGCGTCTGCACAGCCTACTCACCCAACCCAACAACTAGATCAACCCACCCAACAACCACTGAATCACCTCATCTCATCAAAAAGCCCAGTGTGCAGCAGAGATCCTGTCCTTATGAATCTAGATCTGTACTGGTGGTTTTCAGATGATCCGTCTCCTGATCTGGAGTGTATCTCCTCCACCTTCCCGTTATTAAGTGAAGACCACACAGATCTATGAAGTGTGTGTGGATTGTGTTAGAGGGCAGACGTGGCTGGGTAGAATGGAACATTTCATGACGAAACATACTGTATCTAATATTTGAAACGCAGTCTCATATCACAGTCAAATCTCAGATTACTGATATTTTATTGTCTACCCATTTTAGAGAGACAGACAGACAGACAGACAGACAGACAGACAGACAGACAGACAGACAGACAGACAGACAGACAGACAGACAGACAGACAGACAGACAGACAGACAGACAGACAGACAGACAGACAGACAGACAGTCCTAATGTATAGTCCATGTTAACTATGCTGTAGATTGGCTACAAAGTCTGTACAGGAATACCTATTAACTCTGTTTATCTGCAATTCTGTCTCCCTAATACAACCTATTATCTAAGTTTCAAACACCAGCTGGATATAATGTATTCCAGGTGATGGTATAGTAATTCCCCCCCCTGCCCCCCTCCCTTACTCTCTCACCTCCACGTGTTCCTCAGTTCATAAAAGAGCCTGTAGTCGTCAGTAAGGGGTGTGTAAAGAGCGTCTCAGCGACCCTCGTCTGTGTCTACGCTCTACCGTGTGTGTATGTGTGTGTGTGTCGTACTCAGCGACCCCGGCTCTCTCCTCGAGGCCCTGCAGCGTGGATCTGATTTGCATGCCAAGTGGCTGTAACGCTGTTAGGTTGATGCAATAAAGACAAACGGATCCAGGCTGCAAGGCTTTAGCCAGTAAAGAGGAGCAGATGGCCCTAGGAGAGGTAAAAAAAGGTATAATCCCATCAGCAGCAGTATCAACCTGCCATCTGGAGACCACCGGCACAATTACAAGACATTTTTAGCAGGCAGAACAAAGGAAGTCCTCAGTACGTACAGCACAGCAGGCAAGATGAGACCTGTTGGTGTGTCTCAATACTGGAGGGATGAGGAGGAAGGTGACTAAGTCTGTGTACCAAAATGACACCCTATTTTCATATGAAGGGCACTACTACCCCATAGGACCTAGTCAAAAGTAGGGCGCTACATAGTGCCGTTTGGGATGTACGCTAACGCGGTGCCATGTTGCCTTGGAGAGAGGAGTGCTGATTAGAGCTTCACACTGAGAGGCAGGAGCTGAACGCAGAGAGAGAAGTACGAACCCAACGCCTTTGTTCAGTAAACCAGACACAGTGGGGACGTGGGGAGGTGAGCCGGGAGGCCTGGTAGGTTGTGGGTAGTCAACACCAGACACAGTGGGACGTGGGGACGTGGGGAGTTGAGCCGGGAGGCCTGGTAGGTTGTGGGTAGTCAACACCAGCCACAGTGGGGCGTGGGGACGTGGGGAGTTGAGCCGGGAGGCCTGGTAGGTTGTGGGTAGTCAACACCAGACACAGGGGGAGGTGGGGAAGTGAGCCAGGAGGCCTGGTAGGTTGTGGGTAGTCAACACCAGACACAGTGGTGAGGTGAGCCGGGAGGCCTGGTAGGTTGTGGGTAGTCAACACCAGACACAGTGGGACGTGGGGAGGTGAGCTGGGAGGCCTGGTAGGTTGTGGGTAGTCAACACCAGACACATGGGGACGTGGTGAGGTGAGCCGGGAGGCCTGGTAGTTTGTGGGTAGTCAACACCAGGCACAGGGGGACGTGGGGAGGTGAGCCGGGAGGCCTGGTAGGTTGTGGGTAGTCAACACCAGACACAGGGGGGAGGTGGGGAAGTGAGCCAGGAGGCCTGGTAGGTTGTGGGTAGTCAACACCAGACACAGTGGTGAGGTGAGCCGGGAGGCCTGGTAGGTTGTGGGTAGTCAACTCCAGACACAGGGAGACGTGGGGAGGTGAGCTGGGAGGCCTGGTAGGTTGTGGGTAGTCAACACCAGACACAGGGGGACGTGGTGAGGTGAGCCGGGAGGCCTGGTAGTTTGTGGGTAGTCAACACCAGGCACAGGGGGACGTGGGGAGGTGAGCCGGGAGGCCTGGTAGGTTGTGGGTAGTCAACACCAGACACAGTGGTGAGGTGAGCCGGGAGGCCTGGTAGGTTGTGGGTAGTCAACTCCAGACACAGGGAGACGTGGTGAGGTGAGCTGGGAGGCCTGGTAGGTTGTGGGTAGTCAACACCAGACACAGTGGGGAGGTGGTGAGGTGAGCCGGGAGGCCTGGTAGGTTGTGGGTAGTCAACACCAGGCACAGGGGGACGTGGGGAGGTGAGCCGGGAGGCCTGGTAGTTTGTGGGTAGTCAACACCAGGCACAGGGGGACGTGGGGAGGTGAGCCGGGAGGCCTGGTAGGTTGTGGGTAGTCAGTACCAAATATTTCTCTCCGCTCTCTCTCTTCCTCTCTTGGCTCCTTGTTGACTGTACACTTGAAGCACAACAAAGCCAGAGATTCGTTGGAGTGTGACAATTGATGTTGAGATAAGACACATGCAGGCGCCGAACCGCTTCCAGAAGACTTGGGGTTAGGACAAAAATCAGAAGAGAGCTGGCAAGCAGGGAGGAAGTGGTGTATTAGTCGTTAGCTAGTCGTTAGCTAGTCGTTAGCTAGACGTTAGCTAGTCGTTAGCTAGACGTTAGCTAGTCGTTAGCTAGTCGTTAGTTAGTCGTTAGCTAGTCGTTAGCTAGTCGTTAGCTGGTCGTTAGTTAGTCGTTAGCTGGTCGTTAGCTAGTCGTTAGCTAGTCGTTCGCTAGACGTTAGCTAGTCGTTAGTTAGTCGTTAGCTAGTCGTTAGTTAGTCGTTAGTTAGTCGTTAGCTAGTCGTTAGCTAGTCGTTAGCTAGTCGTTAGCTAGTCGTTAGCTAGTCGTTAGTTAGTCGTTAGCTAGTCGTTAGCTAGTCGTTAGTTTGTCGTTAGCTAGTGAACAATACAATAAATTATCCCATAACTGACATAAAAATGTAGAGGAAAACATTTGATGAATATTGTTTAATATATTATATACTAAATATAGGTCCTTTATGATTTTAAATTAAAATTAAAAAAACAATCCGACTACTTAGAATAAGTTGTACCTAGCCTGGTACTCCTGTGTGTTGGGTGATCTTGGCTCCAGAACAGCCTACCTAGCCTGGTATCCCTGTATGTTGGGTGAACTTGGCATCAGAACAGCCTACCTAGCCTGGTATTTCTGTATTTTGGGTGAACTTGGCATCAGAACAGCCTACCTAGCCTGGTATCCCTGTAAGTTGGGTGATCTTGGCATCAGAACAGCCTACCTAGCCTGGTATCCCTGTATGTTGGGTGATCTTGGCTCCAGAACAGCCTACCTAGCCTGGTACTCCTGTATGTTGGGTGAACTTGGCATCAGAACAGCCTACCTAGCCTGTTATTCCTGTATGTTGGGTGGACTTGGCTCCAGAACAGCCTAACTAGCCTGGTACTCCTGTATGTTGGGTGAACTTGGCATCAGAACAGCCTGCCTAGCCTGGTATTCCTGTATGTTGGGTGAACTTGGCATCAGAACAGCCTGCCTAGCCTGGTACTCCTGTATGTTGGGTGGACTTGGCTCCAGAACAGCCTAACTAGCCTGGTACTCCTGTATGTTGGGTGGACTTGGCTCCAGAACAGCCTACCTAGCCTGGTATCCCTGTATGTTGGGTGAACTTGGCATCAGAACAGCCTACCTAGCCTGGTATCCCTGTATGTTGGGTGAACTTGGCATCAGAACAGCCTACCTAGCCTGGTACTCCTGTATGTTGGGTGAACTTGGATTCAGAACATCCTACACCAGACTGGTCCTGTTCCAGCCCGTCCGTCTCTCTCTCGCTGGCTGACTGCGTACGTCTGCTCTCTCCAATTTCCATCATCTGCTTGAGGGCATTGTGCACGTATATCATTAGATGGCTAACGCTGTCTGTGTAATTTGGTTCGCCATGCTCCCCATTGAACACATGTCCCCCCCTTCTATATGTGCATTGAAAATGTATGCTAATCACGGGCAGAATGGAGGTGGCTCATGCACGGCTCGGTTTAGAGCAACCCCGGCCCCCCCAGCCTCGGCCCCCGTCTCTCCCGTCTCCACGCTAGCCGCCAACGGGGGAAGCATTGCGAAATTCGAGTCGGTGTGTGTGTGTGTGTGGCTGTCTGAAGCCCCAGCTGCCAGCCAGCTCCTCTTGTGCCTCTGCTCTGCCCAGTCCACCCCCCACCCCCATCCCCACCCAGCCTCTTCTCCGTAACCCCCCCACCTGCCTCCCTTCAGCCCCCCAACAACCCCCCACCACAACCTACCCTTCCTTCCTTCTGTCCGTCCGTCCGTCCACCCCTCCTTCCCTCCCTCCCTCTCACCTACAGACAGTAAATTTGTTTACTGTAATTTTTGGTGAATTATTTGCTATAATTGGCTTCGCTGATGAAGGTCAGTCCCTTTGAGGAGTCTTGTCTGTCTTTAGAGAGTTGATGCTTTTTCAAACGCTCCTGCCTGCAATTAAGAAAAGCAAATGTCACTCGCAAGCCTTAGAAATGAAAATTTGTATGAACTTATTAGCATGGAGTCAACAGTGCCAGTTAAGGGCAGCCCTCCCTCCCTCCCTCCCTCCCTCCCTCCCTCTCTCTCTCTCTCTCTCTCTCTCTCTCTCTCTCTCTCTCTCTCTCTCTCTCTCTCTCTCTCTCTCTCTCTATGCCTCCCTCGCCTCCCTCCCTCCCCCCTCCGCCCTCCTTCCCACCATCTCTCTCCCTCCCTCCCTCCCTCCCTCCCTCCCTCCCTCCCTCCCTCCCTCCCTCCCTCCCTCCCTCCCTCCCTCCCTCCCTCCCTCCCTCCCTCCCTCCCGTGGCGGTGTGTGTGTGTGTGTGTGCTGTGGGCTCATGGCCCCTCTGCTACACAGGGAGATGCTCGTGGAATGAGCAAATACAACCTCGGCTGGTCCAACATTAAAGCAAACAAAGACTGGGGCCTTGTCTGGAGTGTAGAACACAACAATACCTAATGGTGATTAACCTGGCTGGCTGGCAGAGAGCTAGCTGAGGGAAAGAGAGGGGGAAATCAATGCATGATGGCAATGATTATATCGTCTCATTATTGATCATATGTACGCCTTATAATTATAACCCATTGTTATTTTATCAGTATTTTATCATTTATATTTTTATTAATAACAGATATATTTAAAAAAAAAAAATCCACATATTTGTTTTTAACATACATTAGTTTTTGTGCTGTTTTTATATAAACTGAATTGCAATGATTGAAAGATTGGTGTTACTGTGGTAGCTATTATAAACTCAGACATCTTAGTTATAACAACGATGTTACAGTGGTACAGGATGAAAGCGGGTATAAACTCAGACATCTTAGCTATAACAACGATGTTACAGTGGTACAGGATGATAGCTATTATAAACTCAGACACCTTAGCTATAACAACGATGTTACAGTGGTACAGGATGAAAGCGGGTATAAACTCAGACATCTTAGCTATAACAACGATGTTACAGTGGTACAGGGTGATAGCTATTATAAACTCAGACACCTTAGCTATAACAACGATGCTACAGTGGTACAGGATGAAAGCGGGTATAAACTCAGACATCTTAGCTATAACAACGATGTTACAGTGGTACAGGATGATAGCTATTATAAACTCAGACATCTTAGTTATAACAACGATGTTACAGTGGTACAGGATGATAGCTATTATAAACTCAGACATCTTAGCTATAACAACGATGTTACAGTGGTACAGGATGAAAGCTATTATAAACTCAGACACCTTAGCTATAACAACGATGTTACAGTGGTACAGGATGATAGCTGGTATAAACAACAGACACCTTAGGTACAACTACCCCAATTACACTAAAAGGTACTACAGATGACAAAAACATCCTTTTGTGAATTATTTACAAGGCTTTGTGGCTTTACAGTTCCAAGCACCTTTCCATTGTCTCTCCTTCTATCCCCGGTCAACAACAATAAGAGAGATGGACAGATTAAATAAATAAATAAACCTTTAAAATGAAGGAGCAGTTAATGTAGAGGGTGGAGGAGTGAGAGTGGGGGAGGAAATCCATTACTGTTAGTCACCTCCCTCCCACTGACCGTTTAGCAACAGGAAATAGAGCAGGAGAAATGAGGAGCGTCAAATAAACAGACAGAGTGTACATCTTTAGGTATCTAGTCTCTTTGTCGCAGAATCTGCATTCCAGAATGCTCATCGAAGCAGGGGCCAGAGGAAGTCTGGGTGTTGAAGAAGGTGTGATAAAAGAGAGAGAGAACTCTGTGCCTGACTGTTTGCCTCAGTGATGGCTACTGGTGGTCCGGAGCTTGCTAGCACTTCTGATATTTTTTAAATATTAACTACCAGTCAAAAGTTTTAGAACACCTACTAGATTCAAGTTTTTTTTAAAAATGTATTTGTATTTATTTTTAAAACTATTTTCTACATTGTAGAATAATAGTGAAGACATCAACGCTGAAATAACACATATGGAATCATGTAGTAACCAAAAAAGTGTTAAACAAATCAAAATAGATTTTATCATCGAAATTCTTCAAATAGCCACCCTTTGCCTTGATGACAGCTTTGCAAACTCATGGCATTCTCTCAACCAGCTTTATTAGATAGTCACCTGGAATGCATTGCAATTAACAGGTGTGCCTTCTTAAAAGTTAATTTGTGGAATTTCTTTCCTTCTTAATGTGTTTCAGCCAATCAGTTGTGTTGTAACAAGGGGGGGGGGGGGGGGACCTTGTCGCACCTTGACTACTGTTCAGTCGTTTGGTCAGGTGCCACAAAAAAAGGACTTAGGAAAATTGCAATTGGCTCAGAACAGGGCAGCTCAGCTGGCCCTTGGATGTACACAGAGAGCTAGCATTAATAATATTCTTGTCAATCTCTCATGGCTCAAAGTGGAGGAGAGATTGACTTCATCACTACTTGTATTTATGAGAGGTATTGACATGTTGAATGCACCGAGCTGTCTGTTTGAACTACTGGCACACAGCTCGGACACCCATGCATACCCCACAAGACATGCCACAAGAGGTTTATTCACAGTCCCCAAGTCCAGAACAGACTATGGGAGGTGCACAGTACTACATAGAGCCATGACTACATGGTACTCTATTCCACATCAGGTAACTGATTCAGCTGTACAATTAGATTTAAAAAACAGACAAAAAAACCTTATGGAACAGCGGGGACTGTGAAGCACCACACACACACACACACACACACACACACACACACACACACACACACACACACACACACACACACACACACACACACACACACACACACACACACACACACACACACACACACACACACACAATAGCATACGCACTACACACATATGTACACATGGATTTTGTACTGTATATATCTGGTGGAGTAGGGGCCTGAGGGCACACGGTCTGTGAATGTATTGTGATGTTTTTTAAATGGTATAAACTGCTTTAATTTCGCTGGACCCCAGGAAGAGTAGCTGCTGTCTTGGCAGCAGCTAATGGGGATCCATAATAAACCCCAGGAAGAGTAGCTGCTGCCTTGGCAGGAACTAATGGGGATCCGTAATAAACCCCAGGAAGAGTAGCTGCTGTCTTGGCGGGAACTAATGGGGATCCATAATAAACCCCAGGAAGAGTAGCTGCTGCCTTGGCAGGAACTAATGAGGATCCATAATAAACCCCATGAAGAGTATCTGCTGCCATGGCAGGAACTAATGGGGATCCATAATAAACCCCAGGAAGAGTAGCTGCTGCCTTGGCAGGAACTAATGGGGATCCATAATAATCCCCAGGAAGAGTAGCTGCTGTCTTGACAGGAACTAATGGGGATCCATAATAAACCCCAGGAAGAGTAGCTGCTGCCTTGGCAGGAACTAATGGGGATCCATAATAAACCCCAGGAAGAGTAGCTGCTGCCTTGACAGGAACTAATGGGGATCCATAATAAACCCCAGGAAGAGTAGCTGCTGCCTTGGCAGGAACTAATGGAGATCCATAATAAACCCCAGGAAGAGTAGCTGCTGCCTTGGCAGGAACTAATGGGGATCCATAATAAACCCCAGGAAGAGAAGCTGCTGCCTTGGCAGGAACTAATGGGGATCCATAATAAACCCCAGGAAGAGTAGCTGCTGCCTTGACAGGAACTAATGGGGATCCATAATAAACCCCAGGAAGAGTAGCTGCTGCCTTGACAGGAACTAATGGGGATCCATAATAAACCCCAGGAAGAGTAGCTGCTGCCTTGGCAGGAACTAATGGGGATCCATAATAAACCCCAGGAAGAGTAGCTGCTGTCTTGGCCCCAGCTAATGGGGATCCATAATAAACCCCAGGAAGAGTAGCTGCTGTCTTGGCAGGAACTAATGGGGATCCATAATAAACCCCAGGAAGAGTAGCTGCTGTCTTGGCCCCAGCTAATGGGGATCCATAATAAACCACAGGAAGAGTAGCTGCTGTCTTGGCCCCAGCTAATGGGGATCCATAATAAACCCCAGGAAGAGTAGCTGCTGTCTTGGCCCCAGCTAATGGGGATCCATAATAAACCACAGGAAGAGTAGCTGCTGTCTTGGACCCAGCTAATGGGGATCCATAATAAACCCCAGGAAGAGTAGCTGCTGTCTTGGCCCCAGCTAATGGGGATCCATAATAAACCACAGGAAGAGTAGCTGCTGTCTTGGCCCCAGCTAATGGGGATCCATAATGAATTCAAATACAAAAGTCAGTCAATACAGAACATTTCAAGAACTTTCAAAGTTTCTTCATGTGTAGTTGCAAAACCCATCGAACGCTATTATGAAACTGTCTCTCACGAGGACCGCCACAGGAAAGGAAGACCCAGAGTGACCTGTCTCTCATGAGGACCGCCCCAGAAATGAAGACCCAGAGTGACCTGGCTCTCACGAGGACCGCCCCAGAAATGAAGACCCAGAGTGACCTGGCTCTCACGAGGACCGCCCCAGAAATGAAGACCCAGAGTGACCTGTCTCTCATGAGGACCGCCACAGGAAAGAAAGACCCAGAGTGACCTCTGCTGCAAAGGATAAGTTCATTAGAGTTAACTGGCTCTCACGAGGACCGCCACAGGAAATGAAGACCCAGGTTTACCTCTGCTGCAAAGGATAAGTTCTTTAGAGTTAACTGGCTCTCATGAGGACCGCCACAGGAAAGGAAGACCCAGAGTGACCTCTGCTGCAAAGGATAAGTTCATTAGAGTTAACTGGCTCTCACGAGGACCACCACAGGAAATGAAGACCCAGGTTTACCTCTGCTGCAAAGGATAAGTTCATTAGAGTTAACTGGCTCTCACGAGGACCGCCACAGGAAATGATGACCCAGGTTTACCTCTGCTGCAAAGGATAAGTTCATTAGAGTTAACTGGCTCTCACGAGGACCACCACAGGAAAGGAAGACCCAGAGTGACCTCTGCTGCAAAGGATAAGTTCATTAGAGTTAACTGGCTCTCACGAGGACCGCCACAGGAAATGAAGACCCAGGTTTACCTCTGCTGCAAAGGATAAGTTCATTAGAGTTAACTGGCTCTCACGAGGACCGCCACAGGAAATGAAGACCCAGGTTTACCTCTGCTGCAAAGGATAAGTTCATTAGAGTTAACTGGCTCTCACGAGGACCGCCACAGGAAATGAAGACCCAGGTTTACCTCTGCTGCAAAGGATAAGTTCATTAGAGTTAACTGGCTCTCATGAGGACCGCCACAGGAAAGGAAGACCCAGAGTTACCTCTGCTGCAAAGGATAAGTTCATTAGAGTTAACTGGCTCTCACGAGGACCGCCCCAGAAATGAAGACCCAGAGTGACCTCTGCTGCAAAGGATAAGTTCATTAGAGTTACCAGCCTCAGAAATTGCAGCCCAACTAAAACACTTCACAGAGTTCATGTAACAGACACATCTCAACATCAGTTGTTCAGAGGAGACTGTGTAAATTGCTACAAAGAAACCACTACTAAACGACACCAATAATAAGAAGAGACTTGATTGGGCCAAGAAACACAAGCAATGGACATTAGACTGGTCAAAAGTTGTCCTTTGGTCTGGAGTCCAAATTGGAGATTTTTGGTTCCAACCGCTGTGTCTTTGTGAGACACGGTGTGGGTGAACGGATGATCTCCACATGTGTATTTTCCACCGTAAAGCATGGAGGAGGAGGTGTTATGGTGTGGGGGTGACACTGTCTGTGACACTGTCTGTGATTTATTTAGAATTCAAGGCACACTTAACCAGCATGGCTACCACAGCATGCTGCAGCGATACGCCATCCCATCTGGTTTGGGCTTAGTGGGACTATCATTTGTTTTTCAACAGGATAATGACCCAACACACCTCCAGACTATGTAAGGGCTATTTGACCAAGAAGGAGAGTGATGGAGGGCTGCATCAGATGACCTGGCCTCCACAAGCCCCCATCCTCAACCAACTTGAGATGGTTTGGAATTAGTCGGACTGCAGAGTGAAGGAAAAGCAGCCAACAAGTGCTCAGCATATGTGGGAACTCCTTCAAGACTGTTGGAAAAGCATTCCAGGTGAAGCTGGTTAAGAGAATGCCAAGCGTGTGCAAAGCTGTCATCGAGGCAAAAGGGTGGCTATTTGAAAAATCTAAAATATACAATATATTTTGATTCGTTTAACACTTTTATTTGGGTTACCACATGATTCCGTATGTGTTATTTCATAGTTTTGATGTCTTCACAAATATTTCCACAAAGTAGAAAGTCGTAATAAAAATAACGAAAAACCCTTGAATGAGTAGGTGTTGTAAAACATGTGACCTGATAGTGCTACATGTTCCAGAGGCGTATTCGACTCGAACGCTGGAGGCCTGGAGATGCTAAACGTGGTTATGTTAGTTAACGTGACAATAACCGGCTGACAGAAATGTCATGACCGCCACAGCCCTAGTAACAGCCCCTAGTAACAGCCCCTAGTAACAGCCCCTAGTAACAGCCCCTAGTAACAGCCCTAGTAACAGTCCCTAGTAACAGCCCCTAGTAACAGCCCAAGTAACAGCCCCTAGTAACAGCCCTAGTAACAGTCCCTAGTAACAGCCCCTAGTAACAGCCCTAGTAACAGCCCCTAGTAACAGCCCTAGTAACAGCCCTAGTAACAGCCCCTAGTAACAGCCCCTAGTAACAGCCCCTGGTAACAGCCCTAGTAACAGTCCCTAGTAACAGCCCCTAGTAACAGCCCTAGTAACAGCCCTAGTAACAGCCCCTAGTAACAGCCCTAGTAACAGCCCCTAGTAACAGCCCTAGTAACAGCCCCTAGTAACAGCCCTAGTAACAGACATATTTTCCCTGACCACCACAGCCCTAGTAACAGCCCTAGTAACAGCCCCTAGTAACAGCCCTAGTAACAGCCCTAGTAACAGTCCCTAGTAACAGCCCCTAGTAACAGCCCTAGTAACAGCCCCTAGTAACAGTCCCTAGTAACAGCCCCTAGTAACAGCCCTAGTAACAGTCCTAGTAACAGCCCCTAGTAACAGCCCTAGTAACAGCCCCTAGTAACAGCCCTAGTAACAGCCCCTAGTAACAGCCCCTAGTAACAGCCCCTAGTAACAGCCCTATTTTCCCTGACCACCACAGCCCTAGTAACAGCCTCTAGTAACAGCCCTAGTGACAGCCCTAGTAACGGACATATTTTCCCTGACACACCGTTTGCTACACAAAGCCATTTTTCCCCCTCTGGATTTCTGTAGCTAGAACAAACCAATAGTTTTTGTCTGCCTTTTTGCCTTGTAAAACCAGTCAATTAGTTTTGTATTTTTTTATTATTATTATTATAATTTTTTACCTTTATTTAACTAGACAAGTCTTATTTTCAATTACAGCCTAGGAACAGTGGGTTAACTGCCTGT
>NW_028322100.1:2902500-2910000 GCF_057628025.1 Oncorhynchus mykiss
TGCTGCAGGAGGGACTGGTGCACTTCACAAAATAGATGCCATCATTAGGTAGGAAAATTATGTGGATATATTGGAGCAACAACTCAAGACATCAGCCAGGAAGTTAAAGCTTGGTCGTAAATGGGTCTTCCAAATGGACAATGACCCCAAGCATACTTCCAAAGTTGTGGCAAAATGGCTTAAAGACAACAAAGTCAAGGTATTGCAGTGGCCATCACAAAGCCCTGACCTCAATCCAATAGAACATTTGTGGGCAGATCTGAAAAAGTGCATGTCAGCAAGGAGGCCTACAAACCTGACTCAGTTACACCAGCTCTGTCAGGAGGAATGGGCCAAAATTCACCCTACTTATTGTGGGAAGCTTGTCTAAGGCTCCCTGAAATATTTGACCCAAGTTAAACAATTTAAAGGCAATGCTACCAAATACTAATTGAGTGTATGTAAACTTCTGACCCAATGGGAATGTGATGAAAGTAATAAAAGCTGAAATAAATCATTCTCTCTACTATTATTCTGACATTTCACATTCTTAAAAATAAAGTGGTGATCCTAACTGACCTAAGACAGGAATTTTTACTAGGATTAAATGTCAGTTATTGTGAAAAACTGAGTTTAAATGTACTTGGCTAAGGTGTATGTAAACTTCTGACTTCAACTGTATTAACACATGAGTGGTTCTAGTACAGTCATATTATATACATTAAGACACAAATGGTGCGAATTCAGACCCATCTAAAAAGGCCCATATTTAGAGCGGGAAGGGAGTGTTAGTCAGACTAGAGGGGACTACAATGGGAACATCACCAGACTAAAGGGGACTACAATGGGAACATCACCAGACTAGAGGGGACTACAATGGGAACTCTCATCAGACTAGAGGGGACTACAATGGGAACATCACCAGACTAAAGGGGACTACAATGGGAACATCACCAGACTAAAGGGAACTACAATGGGAACATCACCAGACTAAAGGGAACTACAATGGGAACATCACCAGACTAAAGGGGACTACAATGGGAACATCACCAGACTAGAGGGGACTACAATGGGAACATCACCAGACTAAAGGGGACTACAATGGGAACTCTCATCAGACTAGAGGGGACTACAATGGGAACTATCACCAGACTAGAGGGGACTACAATGGGAACATCACCAGACTAAAGGGGACTACAATGGGAACTATCACCAGACTAGAGGGGACTACAATGGGAACATCATCAGACTAAAGGGGACTACAATGGGAACATCACCAGACTAAAGGGGACTACAATGGGAACATCACCAGACTAAAGGGGACTACAATGGGAACTACCGTCAGACTAAAGGGGACTACAATGGGAACATCACCAGACTAGAGGGGACTACAATGGGAACATCACCAGACTAGAGGGGACTACAATGGGAACATCACCAGACTAAAGGGGAGTACAATGGGAACATCACCAGACTAAAGGGAACTACAATGGGAACATCACCAGACTAAAGGGAACTACAATGGGAACATCACCAGACTAAAGGGAACTACAATGGGAACTCTCACCAGACTAGAGGGAACTACAATGGGAACATCACCAGACTAGAGGGGACTACAATGGGAACTCTCATCAGACTAATGGGGACTACAATGGGAACATCACCAGACTAGAGGGGACTACAATGGGAACTCTCAAAAGACTAAAGGGGACTACAATGGGAACTATCACCAGACTAGAGGGGACTACAATGGGAACATCACCAGACTAGAGGGGACTACAATGGGAACTACAGTCAGACTAAAGGGGACTACAATGGGAACATCACCAGACTAAAGGGGACTACAATGGGAACATCACCAGACTAGAGGGGACTACAATGGGAACTCTCATCAGACTAAAGGGGACTACAATGGGAACATCACCAGACTAAAGGGGACTACAATGGGAACATCACCAGACTAAAGGGAACTACAATGGGAACATCACCAGACTAAAGGGGACTACAATGGGAACATCACCAGACTAAAGGGAACTACAATGGGAACATCACCAGACTAAAGGGAACTACAATGGGAACATCACCAGAATAAAGGGAACTACAATGAGAACTCTCACCAGACTAGAGGGGACTACAATGGGAACATCACCAGACTAGGGTGGACTACAATGGGAACTATCACCAGACTAAAGGGGACTACAATGGGAACTCTCACCAGACTAGAGGGTACTACAATGGGAACTATCACCAGACTAAAGGGGACTACAATGGGAACATCACCAGACTAGAGGGGACTACAATGGGAACTATCACCAGACTAAAGGGGACTACAATGGGAACTCTCACCAGACTAGAGGGGACTACAATGGGAACATCACCAGACTAAAGGGGACTACAATGGGAACATCACCAGACTAAAGGGGACTACAATGGGAACATCACCAGACTAGAGGGGACTACAATGGGAACATCACCAGACTAAAGGAGACTACAATGGGAACATCACCAGACTAGAGTGGACTACAATGGGAACATCACCAGACTAGAGGGGACTACAATGGGAACTATCACCAGACTAAAGGGGACTACAATGGGAACTCTCACCAGACTAGAGGAGACTACAATGGGAACTATCGTCAGACTAAAGGGGACTACAATGGGAACATCACCAGACTAGAGGGGACTACAATGGGAACATCACCAGACTAGAGGGGACTACAATGGGAACTATCACCAGACTAAAGGGGACTACAATGGGAACATCACCAGACTAAAGGGGACTACAATGGGAACTATCACCAGACTAAAGGGGACTACAATGGGAACTATCACCAGACTAAAGGGGACTACAATGGGAACTATCACCAGACTAAAGGGGACTACAATGGGAACATCACCAGACTAAAGGGGACTACAATGGGAACTATCAACAGACTAAAGGGGACTACAATGGGAACATCACCAGACTAAAGGGGACTACAATGGGAACTATCACCAGACTAGAGGGGACTACAATGGGAACATCATCAGACTAAAGGGGACTACAATGGGAACATCACCAGACTAAAGGGGACTACAATGGGAACATCACCAGACTAAAGGGGACTACAATGGGAACTACCGTCAGACTAAAGGGGACTACAATGGGAACATCACCAGACTAGAGGGGACTACAATGGGAACATCACCAGACTAGAGGGGACTACAATGGGAACATCACCAGACTAAAGGGGACTACAATGGGAACATCACCAGACTAAAGGGAACTACAATGGGAACATCACCAGACTAAAGGGAACTACAATGGGAACATCACCAGACTAAAGGGAACTACAATGGGAACTCTCACCAGACTAGAGGGAACTACAATGGGAACATCACCAGACTAGAGGGGACTACAATGGGAACTCTCATCAGACTAATGGGGACTACAATGGGAACATCACCAGACTAGAGGGGACTACAATGGGAACTCTCAAAAGACTAAAGGGGACTACAATGGGAACTATCACCAGACTAGAGGGGACTACAATGGGAACATCACCAGACTAGAGGGGACTACAATGGGAACTACAGTCAGACTAAAGGGGACTACAATGGGAACATCACCAGACTAAAGGGGACTACAATGGGAACATCACCAGACTAGAGGGGACTACAATGGGAACTCTCATCAGACTAAAGGGGACTACAATGGGAACATCACCAGACTAAAGGGGACTACAATGGGAACATCACCAGACTAAAGGGAACTACAATGGGAACATCACCAGACTAAAGGGGACTACAATGGGAACATCACCAGACTAAAGGGAACTACAATGGGAACATCACCAGACTAAAGGGAACTACAATGGGAACATCACCAGAATAAAGGGAACTACAATGAGAACTCTCACCAGACTAGAGGGGACTACAATGGGAACATCACCAGACTAGGGTGGACTACAATGGGAACTATCACCAGACTAAAGGGGACTACAATGGGAACTCTCACCAGACTAGAGGGTACTACAATGGGAACTATCACCAGACTAAAGGGGACTACAATGGGAACATCACCAGACTAGAGGGGACTACAATGGGAACTATCACCAGACTAAAGGGGACTACAATGGGAACTCTCACCAGACTAGAGGGGACTACAATGGGAACATCACCAGACTAAAGGGGACTACAATGGGAACATCACCAGACTAAAGGGGACTACAATGGGAACATCACCAGACTAGAGGGGACTACAATGGGAACATCACCAGACTAAAGGAGACTACAATGGGAACATCACCAGACTAGAGGGGACTACAATGGGAACATCACCAGACTAGAGGGGACTACAATGGGAACTATCACCAGACTAAAGGGGACTACAATGGGAACTCTCACCAGACTAGAGGGGACTACAATGGGAACATCACCAGACTAGAGGGGACTACAATGGGAACTATCACCAGACTAAAGGGGACTACAATGGGAACATCACCAGACTAAAGGGGACTACAATGGGAACTATCACCAGACTAAAGGGGACTACAATGGGAACTATCACCAGACTAAAGGGGACTACAATGGGAACTATCACCAGACTAAAGGGGACTACAATGGGAACTATCACCAGACTAAAGGGGACTACAATGGGAACATCACCAGACTAAAGGGGACTACAATGGGAACTATCAACAGACTAGAGGAGACTACAATGGGAACTCTCACCAGACTAAAGGGGACTACAATGGGAACTATAATCAGACTAGAGGGGACTACAATGGGAACATCACCAGACTAGAGGGGACTACAATGGGAACATCACCAGACTAAAGGGGACTACAATGGGAACTATCGTCAGACTAAAGGGGACTACAATGGGAACTATAATCAGACTAGAGGGGACTACAATGGGAACTATAATCAGACTAAAGGGGACTACAATGGGAACTATCACCAGACTAAAGGGGACTACAATGGGAACTATCGTCAGACTGAAGGGAACTACTCTCCTTGTCAATAATTAGACAGCATTACTCTGAGGTGTTTTGAGTAACCCAGTGTTTTTTTGATCCATTCATAGATTTATTTTTAATGCAGTATATTTATTACCTGTTGTTGAAATATGATAATGCTATGCTTTAATTTGCTATTTTGTCTTTGACCAATACTAATGAGGTATATTTTAGTTCTAATTTCTACACTTTAATAGTCATCCCATAAAAGCCTTGGAATTATTAAATTCTTACCTTTTTCTTTCCAGTTTTTTGTAAATCACTATTGATTGGAATCAAATATGAGCACAGTTTTCCATAGTAGTTAACTCTGAAACATCCTTTTTAAAACTTGATGTCTAAAGAGGTCTCTGTAGTTTAAGCGGGAGGAGGGAATGGTATATTTGGATAAATAAATGTATCTAATTGAATGGCTGTCTAGTTATTTAACCAAAACATTGTTTGGAAGAAATAGGTGTTAACATTCCTCCCAGCATGATTCTAGAATCGGAACAGCTCATTTAGTTATTTAGAAGGTTCACATGGAACCCTCCCCTCCTCCTTTTAAGTGACACACCCACTCACCAGGAATTGAAAGGAATCATCTCAAATGACGAGGAGTCGACATTGGCTCCCTAGTGAGAGCGTACTGTAGAGGTTCAGTATGGCGTGTTCATGTGGACCACGTTCCCTGTTTGTGAACAGATGTGAGCAGAGCAGGGAAGATGTTCTCGTCTGCTGTATTGAAGAGAGGGAGACTTAAAAAGCCATTACTCAACTGTGACTCAATGAGGCCTCATGTTTCTACTAGAAAAGTCCTGCTACGTTACGGGATCAATGAAACTGATCAGCTCACTATATAGTAAAGAGAAGTATCCACCCTCAACCCTCCACGTTCTCTACACTACATGTGGCAGGCACTTAAAAATGGACCGTTCTTGGCTAGCATCCACCTTCACAATGGCTAGCATCCACCTTCACAACGGCTAGCATCCACCTTCACAACGGCTAGCATCCACCTTCACAAAGCCTAGCATCCACCTTCACAATGGCTAGCACCCACCTTCACAACGGCTAGCATCCATCTTCACAGCGGCTAGCATCTACCTTCACCACGGCTAGCACCCACCTTCACAGCGGCTAGCATCCACCTTCACAACGGCTAGCATCCACCTTCACAACGGCTAGCATCCACCTTCACAAAGGCTAGCATCCACCTTCACAACGGCTAGCACCCACCTTCACAACGGCTAGCATCCACCTTCACAACGGCTAGCATCCACCTTCACAACGGCTAGCACCCACCTTCACAGCGGCTAGCACCCACCTTCACAACGGCACGCATCCACCTTCACAACGGCTAGCATCCACCTTCACAATGCAAACTACACAATTCACCAACCAGCCTTGAAACCAAAGTGTTCTGGCATCACAACACAGAGGTGTTTTACAGGCCTGTGGTGTTCATTGAGATGTGTCTGTAGTGTCAATGGCATCGGTGATGGCCTGCTGGTTTATTAAAGGGAGAGTCGATCATTATTTTCCATCACAGCCAACACAAACGGGCTGTCTCAGAGGTCATCGCTCTTTAAACCAATGACTTCGTCTTCGTATTCGAAGCTGAAAATGTGCCTCCTTTAATTGCCTCCCACACTGCCTCTCCCTCTCTCTCCCTCTCTCTCTCCCTCTCTCTCTCTCTCTCTCTCTCTCTCTCCCTCTCTCTCTCTCTCTCTCTCTCTCTCTCTGTCTCTCTCTCTCTCTCTCTCTCTCTCTCTCCCTCTCTCTCTCTCTCTCTCTCTCTCTCTGTCTCTCTCTCTCTCTCCCTCTCTCTCTCTCTCTCTCTCTCTCTCTCTCCCTCTCTCTCTCTCTCTCAAATTCAAATTCAAATTCAAGCTGCTTTATTGGCATGAAAAACATTGTGTCAATATTGCCAAAGCAACAATGTATACCATATACATTGTAACAAAATTATAAATGATAGCAAATAATAATATAAAATGGTAGTAAATAATAATACAAAATTAAATACAAAAATAATAACAATAAAATGGTAACAGTCTACAGTAAACATTAATAATTATAGTAATAACAATAATAGTAATAATAAGTAAGTTACTGTTTACTATGCAGATGTTATTATTCAGTGTCCCTCAGGCTATGGCAGGAAAATACATATTTGGCTGCAAGAGGAGCCATTGCTCCTTCGCCCATGAGTATTCTTAGTTTTTCCTCTGGGTTCAATTTGTAAAAATTTGGAATATATGTAGTCATTTCTGTGAATAATGAATCTCTTTGTGAGGAATATTTATCACAGTAAAGGAGAAAGTGCATCTCTGTCTCTACCTCCCCTGTCATGCAGTGACCACATACACGCTCCTCTTTGGGTAGCCATGTCTTTTTATGTCTGCCGGTTTCTATTGCCAATCGGTGGTCACTTAGCCTGTACTTGGTAAGGATCTGTCTCTGCTTCGTATCTCTGACAGAGTAGAGATAATCAGCCAATTCATATTCTCTGTTTAGGGTCAGATAGCAATTTAGTCGG
>NW_028322100.1:2915000-2942500 GCF_057628025.1 Oncorhynchus mykiss
GGAAGACCGGGTGGACGCGACGAAGGTATCGCGGAAGAAGAAGTCGAACTGCGACAGGATTAATGACCCGAGAAATACGGAACGGACCAATGAACCGCGGGGTCAACTTGCGAGAAGCCGTCTTAAGGGGAAGGTTCTGAGTGGAGAGCCAAACTCTCTGACCGCGACAATATCTAGGACTCTTAGTTCTACGCTTATTAGCAGCCCTCACAGTCTGCGCCCTATAACGGCAAAGTGCAGACCTGACCCTCTTCCAGGTGCGCTCGCAACGTTGGACAAAAGCCTGAGCGGAGGGGACGCTGGACTCGGCGAACTGAGATGAGAACAGCGGAGGCTGGTACCCGAGGCTACTCTGAAAAGGAGATAGCCCGGTCGCAGACGAAGGAAGCGAGTTGTGGGCGTATTCTGCCCAGGGGAGCTGTTCTGACCAAGACGCAGGGTTGCGAAAAGAAAGACTGCGTAAGATGCGACCAATAGTCTGATTGGCCCGTTCTGCTTGACCGTTAGACTGGGGGTGAAAGCCGGAAGAGAGACTGACGGAAGCCCCAATCAAACGGCAAAACTCCCTCCAAAATTGAGACGTGAATTGCGGACCTCTGTCCGAAACGACGTCTGACGGAAGGCCATGAATTCTGAAAACGTTCTCGATGATGATTTGTGCCGTCTCTTTAGCAGAAGGAAGCTTAGCAAGGGGAATGAAATGAGCCGCCTTAGAGAACCTATCGACAACCGTAAGAATAACAGTCTTCCCCGCTGACGAAGGCAGTCCGGTGACAAAATCTAAGGCGATGTGAGACCACGGTCGAGAGGGAATAGGAAGCGGCCTGAGACGGCCGGCAGGAGGAGAGTTACCGGACTTAGTCTGCGCGCAGACCGAACAAGCAGCCACGAAACGACGCGTGTCATGCTCCCGGGTGGGCCACCAAAAACGCTGGCGAATGGAAGCAAGCGTACCCCGAACGCCAGGGTGGCCGGCTAACTTGGCAGAGTGAGCCCACTGAAGAACGGCCAGACGAGTAGGAACGGGAACGAAAAGAAGGTTCCTAGGACAAGCGCGCGGCGACGGAGTGTGAGTGAGCGCTTGTTTTACCTGCCTCTCAATTCCCCAGACAGTCAACCCGACAACACGCCCCTCAGGGAGAATCCCCTCGGGGTCAGTGGAGGCTACTGAAGAACTGAAGAGACGAGACAAAGCATCAGGCTTGGTGTTCTTAGAGCCCGGACGATAAGAAATCACGAACTCGAAACGAGCGAAAAACAGCGCCCAACGCGCCTGACGCGCATTAAGTCGTTTGGCAGAACGGATGTACTCAAGGTTCCTATGGTCAGTCCAAACGACAAAAGGAACGGTCGCCCCCTCCAACCACTGTCGCCATTCGCCTAGGGCTAACCGGATGGCGAGCAGTTCGCGGTTACCCACATCATAGTTACGTTCCGACGGCGACAGGCGATGAGAAAAATACGCGCATGGGTGGACCTTGTCGTCAGAGAGGGAGCGCTGAGAAAGAATGGCTCCCACGCCCACCTCTGACGCGTCAACCTCGACAACGAACTGTCTAGAGACGTCAGGTGTAACAAGGATAGGAGCGGATGTAAAACGATTCTTGAGGAGATCAAAAGCTCCCTGGGCGGAAACGGACCACTTAAAGCACGTCTTGACAGAAGTAAGGGCTGTGAGAGGAGCTGCCACCTGACCGAAATTACGGATGAAACGACGATAGAAGTTCGCGAAGCCGAGAAAGCGCTGCAGCTCGACGCGTGACTTAGGGACGGGCCAATCAATGACAGCTTGGACCTTAGCGGGATCCATCTTAATGCCTTCAGCGGAAATAACAGAACCGAGAAATGTGACGGAGGAGGCATGAAAAGTGCACTTCTCAGCCTTCACAAAAAGACAATTCTCTAAAAGGCGCTGGAGGACACGTCGAACGTGCTGAACATGAATCTGGAGTGACGGTGAAAAAATCAGGATATCGTCAAGGTAGACGAAAACAAAGATGTTCAGCATGTCTCTCAGGACATCATTGACTAATGCCTGAAAGACAGCTGGAGCGTTAGCGAGGCCGAAAGGAAGAACCCGGTATTCAAAGTGCCCTAACGGAGTGTTAAACGCCGTCTTCCACTCGTCCCCCTCCCTGATGCGCACGAGATGGTAAGCGTTACGAAGGTCCAACTTAGTGAAAAACCTGGCTCCCTGCAGGATCTCGAAGGCTGAAGACATAAGAGGAAGCGGATAACGATTCTTCACTGTTATGTCATTCAGCCCTCGATAATCTATGCAGGGGCGCAGAGACCCGTCCTTCTTCTTGACAAAAAAAAACCCCGCTCCGGCGGGAGAGGAGGAGGGGACTATGGTACCGGCGTCAAGAGCTACAGACAAATAATCTTCGAGAGCCTTACGTTCGGGAGCCGACAGAGAGTATAGTCTACCCCGGGGGGGGGTGGTTCCCGGAAGGAGATCAATACTACAATCATACGACCGGTGTGGAGGAAGAGAGGTGGCCCTGGACCGACTGAACACCGTGCGCAGATCGTGATATTCCTCCGGCACCCCTGTCAAATCACCAGGCTCCTCCTGTGAAGAAGAGACAGAGGAAACAGGAGGGATAGCAGACATTAAACATTTCACATGACAAGAGACGTTCCAGGAGAGGATAGAATTACTAGACCAATTAATGGAAGGATTATGACAAACTAGCCAGGGATGGCCCAAAACAACAGGTGTAAAAGGTGAACGAAAAATTAAAAAAGAAATGGTTTCACTATGATTACCAGAAACAGTGAGGGTTAAAGGTAGCGTCTCACGCTGAATCCTGGGGAGAGGACTACCATCCAGGGCGAACAAGGCCGTGGGCTCCTTTAACTGTCTGAGAGGAATGTCATGTTCCCGAGCCCAGGTCTCGTCCATAAAACAGCCCTCCGCCCCAGAGTCTATTAAGGCACTGCAGGAAGCAGACGAACCGGTCCAGCGTAGATGGACCGACAAGGTAGTGCAGGATCTTGAAGGAGAGACAGGAGTAGTAGCGCTCACCAGTAGCCCTCCGCTTACTGACGAGCTCTGGCCTTTTACTGGACATGAAGTGACAAAATGACCAGCGGAACCGCAATAGAGACAGAGGCGGTTGGTGATTCTCCGTTCCCTCTCCTTAGTCGAGATGCGGATACCTCCCAGCTGCATGGGCTCAGCACCCGAGCCGGCAGAGGAAGATGGTAGTGATGCGGAGAGGGGGGCGACGGAGAGCGCGAGCTCCTTTCCACGAGCTCGGTGACGAAGATCAACCCGTCGCTCAATGCGAATAGCGAGTTCAATCAAGGAATCCACGCTGGAAGGAACCTCCCGGGAGAGAATCTCATCCTTTACCTCTGCGCGGAGACCCTCCAGAAGACGAGCGAGCAAGGCCGGCTCGTTCCAGCCACTGGAGACAGCAAGAGTGCGAAACTCAATAGAGTAGTCTGTTATGGATCGATTGCCTTGACATAGGGAAGACAGGGCCCTGGAAGCCTCCTCCCCAAAAACAGATCGATCAAAAACCCGTATCATCTCCTCCTTAAAGTCCTGATACTGGTTAGTACACTCAGCCCTTGCCTCCCAGATTGCCGTGCCCCATTCACGAGCCCGTCCAATAAGGAGAGATATGACGTAGGCGACACGAGCAGTGCTCCTGGAGTAAGTGTTGGGCTGGAGAGAAAACACAATATCACACTGGGTGAGGAACGAGCGGCATTCAGTGGGCTCCCCAGAGTAACACGGCGGGTTATTGATTCTGGGCTCCGGAGATTCGAAAGCCCTGGAAGTGGCCGGTGGATCGAGGCGGAGATGGTGAACCTGTTCTGTGAGGTTGGAGACTTGGGTGGCCAGGGTCTCAACGGCATGTCGAGCAGCAGACACTTCCTGCTCGTGTCTGCCTAGCATCGCTCCCTGGATCCCGACGGCTGAGTGGAGAGGATCCGAAGTCGCTGGGTCCATTCTTGGTCGGATTCTTCTGTTATGGTGAGTGAATGAGGACCCAAAAGCGAACTAACTTAAACAGAGCTTCTTTAATAACCAAACATAGGTAGGCTCAGATAGACCGGCAGATTCCGACAGGACAGGACAAGGTTACAGCAAACATGACGATAGTCTGGCTCAGGCATGAAACACAAACACAAACAAGAATCCGACAAGGACAGGAACAGAAACAGAGAGAGATATAGGGACCTAATCAGAGGGAAAAAGGGAACAGGTGGGAAACGGGGTGAATGGGTAGTTAGAGGAGACAAGGAACAGCTGGGAGAAAGCGGGGGAGAAAAGGTAACCTAACAACGACCAGCAGAGGGAGACAGGGTGAAGGGAAAGGACAGAGACAAGACACAACATGACAATTGGTCTTATCCAGGCTCCCTATTAGTCTTATCCAGGCTCTCTATTGGTCTTATCCAGGCTCTCTATTGGTCTTATCCAGGCTCCCTATTGGTCTTATCCAGGCTCTCTATTGGTCTTATCCAGGCTCTCTATTGGTCTTATCCAGCCTCCCTATTGGTCTTATCCAGCCTCCCTATTGGTCTTATCCAGCCTCCCTATTGGTCTTATCCAGCCTCCCTATTGGTCTTATCCAGCCTCCCTATTGGTCTTATCCAGCCTCCCTATTGGTCTTATCCAGCCTCCCTATTGGTCTTATCCAGCCTCCCTATTGGTCTTATCCAGCCTCCCTATTGGTCTTATCCAGCCTCTCTATTAGTCTTATCCAGCCTCCCTATTGGTCTTATCCAGCCTCCCTATTGGTCTTATCCAGCCTCCCTGTTGGTCTTATCCAGCCTCCCTGTTGGTCTTATCCAGCCTCTCTATTAGTCTTATCCAGCCTCCCTGTTGGTCTTATCCAGCCTCCCTGTTGGTCTTATCCAGCCTCCCTGTTGGTCTTATCCAGCCTCCCTATTGGTCTTATCCAGCCTCCCTATTGGTCTTATCCATCCTCTCTATTGGACACAGGTCCAGGCCTCTCTATTGGTCTTATCCAGTCTCCCTATTGGTCTTATCCAGCCTCCATATTGGTCTTATCCAGCCTCCCTATTGGACATATCCAGCCTCCCTATTGGTCTTATCCAGCCTCCCTATTGGTCTTATCCAGCCTCCCTATTGGTCTTATCCAGCCTCTCTATTAGTCTTATCCAGCCTCCCTATTGGGGTCTTATCCAGCCTCCCTGTTGGTCTTATCCAGCCTCCCTGTTGGTCTTATCCAGCCTCTCTATTAGTCTTATCCAGCCTCCCTGTTGGTCTTATCCAGCCTCCCTGTTGGTCTTATCCAGCCTCCCTGTTGGTCTTATCCAGCCTCCCTATTGGTCTTATCCAGCCTCCCTATTGGTCTTATCCATCCTCTCTATTGGACACAGGTCCAGGCCTCTCTATTGGTCTTATCCAGTCTCCCTATTGGTCTTATCCAGCCTCCCTATTGGTCTTATCCAGCCTCCCTATTGGACATATCCAGCTTCCCTATTGGACTTATCCAGCTTCCCTATTGGACTTATCCAGCCTCCCTATTGGTCTTATCCAGCCTCCCTATTGGACTTATCCAGCTTCCCTATTGGACATATCCAGCTTCCCTATTGGACTTATCCAGCTTCCCTATTGGACTTATCCAGCTTCCCCATTGGACTTATCCAGCTTCCCTATTGGACTTATCCAGCTTCCCTATTGGACTTATCCAGCCTCCCTAGTGGACTTATCCAGCTTTCCTATTGGACACAGTTCCAGACCTCTCTATTGGACACAGGTCCAGGACTCTCTATTGGACGTAGGTCCAGGACTCTCTATTGGACACAGGTCCATGCCTCTCTATTGGATACAGGTCCAGGCCTCTCTATTGGACTTATCCAGGCCTCTATTGGACACAGGTCCAGGACTCTCTATTGGACTTATCCAGGACTCTCTATTGGACACAGGTCCAGGACTCTCTATTGGACACAGGTCCAGGCCTCTCTATTGGACTTATCCAGGCCTCTATTGGACACAGGTCCAGGACTCTCTATTGGACTTATCCAGGCCTCTATTGGACACAGGTCCAGGACTCTCTATTGGACTTATCCATGACTCTCTATTGGACACAGGTCCAGGACTCCCTATTGGACTTATCCATGACTCTCTATTGGACACAGGTCCAGGACTCTCTATTGGACACAGGTCCAGGACTCTCTATTGGACTTATCCATGACTCTCTATTGGACACAGGTCCAGGACTCTCTATTGGACTTATCCATGACTCTCTATTGGACACAGGTCCAGGACTCTCTATTGGACTTATCCATGACTCTCTATTGGACTTATCCAGGACTCTCTATTGGACACAGGTCCAGGACTCTCTATTGGACGTAGGTCCAAAGTAGTACACTATATATTGAATACTGTATCCAGAATCTCCAGGTCTTTAGCAGCACTGTGGCACAAGAACCAGACTTCCTCTGCCATGTTCATTTAAAATCCATTATCCCCAGGTCTGGGTTTTCCCTTCCTGTCTTGTTATAATGTCCATCATACCATTTCCTAAGGATTTATCCTGAAACTCTTTTCTAATTCTATTTATTAGCGCAGTCACTCTCTCATTGATATCTAATTGGTCGTTACAGTCTCATCCCAACGCTGCAACTTTGCTACTTACTTGGGAGAGGCGAAGGTCGAGAGCCTTGCGTCCTCCGAAACGCCACCCTACCAAGCTGCACTGCTTCTTGACACACTGCTCGCTTAACCAATGTGTCGGAGGAAACACCGTAAAGCTGCCGACCGGAGTCAGCCTGCAGGCGCCCGGCCCGCCACAAGGAGTCGCTAGAGCACGACGGGACAAGGAAGTCCCTCCCCTAACCCGGACGACGCTGAGCCATTGTGCGCTGCCTCATGGGTCTCCCGGTCACGGACAGCTGTGACACAGCCTGAGTTCGAACCTGGGTCTGTAGTGACGCCTCAAGCACTGCAATGCACTTCTGCTCAACTCGGGAGGCCGCTCTCTCTTTTAAAGCTGTGATAACAGGCATCGTTTCTGTTAACTTAGAAATTTTGAAGTAGTAAGATCACAACACATGGTTCCTTACAAACCCTGTTCCCAAACAACAAACCCTGTTCCCAAACAACAAACCCTGTTCCCAAACAACAAACCCTGTTCCCCAAACAACAAACCCCGCTCCCAAACAACAAACCCCGCCCCCAAACAACAAAGCCTGTTCCCAAACAACAAACCCTGTTGCCAAACAACAAACCCTGTTCCCAAACAACAAACCCCGCTCCCAAACAACAAACCCCGCTCCCAAACAACAAACCCCGCTCCCAAACAACAAAGCCTGTTGCCAAACAACAAACCCCACTCCCAAACAACAAACCCCGCTCCCAAACAACAAACCCCGCTCCAAACAACAAACCCTGTTGCCAAACAACAAAGCCTGTTCCCAAAACAACAAACCCTGCTCCCAAACAACAAAGGTGAGGTGAGGTGGGAGTTAGGGTGGGAGGTGAGGTGAGGTGGGAGTAGAGGGAGGGGTAGGGTGGGAGGTGAGGTGAGGTGGGAGTGAGAGGGAGGGGTAGGGTGGGAGGTGAGGTGATGTGGGAGTAAAGGGAGGGGTAGGGTGGGAGGTGAGGTGATGTGGGAGTAGAGGGAGGTGAGGTGAGGTGGGAGTAGAGGGAGGTGAGGTGAGGTGGGAGTAGAGGGAGGGGTAGGGTGGGAGGTGAGGTGATGTGGGAGTGAGGGAGGGGTAGGGTGGGAGGTGAGGTGAGGTGGAGTGAGGAGGGGAGGTGAGGTGAGGATGAGGGAGTAGAGGGAGGGGTAGGATAGGAGGAGTGAGGTGAGGTGAGGTGGGAGTAGAGGGAGGTGAGGTGAGGTGAGGATGAGGGAGGGGTAGGGTGGGAGGTGAGGTGAGGTGGGAGTGAGGGGAGGTGAGGTGGAGTGAGGGAGGTGAGGTGGGAGTAGAGGGAGGTGAGGTGAGAGTAGAGGGAGGTGAGGTGGGAGTGGGAGGTGATGTGAGAGTAGAGGGAATGAGGTGAGGTGGGGAGTGGGAGGGAGAGGTGAGGTGGGAGTGAGGGAGGTGAGGTGGGAGTAGAGGGAGGTGAGGTGAGAGTAGAGGGAGGTGAGGTGAGAGCAGAGGGAGGTGAGGTGGGAGTATAGGGAGGTGAGGTGGGAGTAGAGGGAGGTGAGGTGGGAGTAGAGGGAGGTGAGGTGGGAGTAGAGGGAGGTGACGTGAGGTGGAGGGAGTAGAGGGAGGTGAGGTGGGAGTGAGTTGAGATGAGGTGGGAGTAGATGGAGGTGAGGTGGGAGTAGAGGGAGGTGAGGTGGGAGTAGAGGGTGGTTGAGTGGATCAGAGGGAGGTGAGCTGAGGTGGGAGTATAGGGAGATGAGGTGGGAGTAGAGGGAGGTGAGGTGGGAGTAGAGGGAGGTGGTGGGAATGAGGCGGTGAGGTGAGGTGAGAGTAGAGGGAGGTGAGGTGGGAGTAGAGGAGGTGAGGTGGGAGTAGAGGGAGGTGAGCTGAGGTGGGAGTAGAGGGAGGTGAGGTGGGAGTAGAGGGCGGTGAGGTGGGAGTAGAGGGAGGTGAGGTGAGAGAGGGAGGTGAGGTGGGAGTAGAGGGAGGTGAGGTGGGAGTAGAGGGCGGTGAGGTGGGGAGTAGAGGGAGGTGAGCTGAGGTGGGGGGTGAAAGGAGGTGAGGTGGGAGTAGAGGGAGGTGAGGTGGGAGTAGAGGGAGGTGAGGTGGGGAGTAGAGGGAGGTGAGGTGGGAGTAGAGGGAGGTGAGCTGAGGTGGGAGTAGAGGGAGATGAGGTGGGAGTAGAGGGAGGTGAGGTGGGAGTAGAGGGAGGTGAGGTGGGAGTAGAGGGAGGTGAGGTGAGGTGAGAGTAGAGGGAGGTGAGGTGGGAGTAGAGGGAGGTGAGGTGGGAGTAGAGGGAGGTGAGCTGAGGTGGGAGTAGAGGGAGGTGAGGTGGGATAGAGGGAGGTGAGGTTCAAGTAGAGGGAGGTGAGGTGGATGAGGGAGGTGAGGTGGGGAGTAGAGGGAGGTGAGGTGGGAGTAGAGGGCGGTGAGGTGGGAGTAGAGGGAGGTGAGGTGGGAGTAGAGGGAGGTGAGGTGGGAGTAGAGGGAGATGAGGTGGGAGTAAGGGAGGTGAGGTGGATGAGGGAGGTGAGGTGGGAGTAGAGGGAGGTGAGGTGGGAGGTAGAGGGAGATGGAGTGGGAGTAGAGGGAGGTGAGGTGGGAGTGAGGGAGGTGAGCTGAGGTGGGAGTGAGGGAGATGAGGTGGGAGTAGAGGGAGGTGAGGTGGGAGTAGAGGGAGGTGAGGTGGGGGCGTGAGGGAGGTGAGCTGAGGTCAGGTGGGAGTGAGGGAGGTGAGGTGGGAGTTAGAGGGAGGTGAGGTGGGAGTAGAGGGAGGTGAGGGACAGAAGGGTTACAGAGGAGCGATAGTATTCCTCTCCTAATTAGTCTGAGAACATAACACCCTCTCCTCTCTGTCAGAGAGATGTGCTCTTGTAAAGGGGATTTTTCATTTCATTGTTTGATGCCATGTAATTATACGGTGACTTGTGAAATCCAAGACTGTAATTGAAACAAGTGGCAGCAATTGAGCATGATCTCTCCCATTTCCCCTTCCCCCTCTCTCTCTCTCCCCCTCCCCATTTCCCCTTTCCCTCCCTCTCTCCCTCTCTCTCCCTCTCTCTCTCTCTCTCTCTCTCCCCCTCCCCATTTCCCCTTTCCCTCCCTCTCTCTCTCTCTCTCTCTCTCTCTCCCTCTCTTTCTCTCTCTCTCTCCCCCTCCCCATTTCCCCTTTCCCTCTCTCTCTCTCTCTCTCTCTCTCTCTCTCCCCCTCCCCATTTCCCCTTTCCCTCCCCCTCTCTCTCTCTCTCTCTCTCTCTCTCTCTCTCTCTCTCTCTCTCTCTCTCTCTCCCCCCTCCCCATTCCCCTTTCCTCCCTCTCTTCACCGCTACAATTTCCCCTTTCCCTCCCTCTAATCTCTCTCTCTCTCTCTCTCTCTCTCTCTCTCTCTCTCTCTCTCTCTCTCTCTCTCTCCCCCTCCCCCATTTCCCCTGTCCCTCACTCTCCCCCCATCTCTTCCCCATCTACAAACCCCCCCCCCCCCCTCTATTTAAAGTAGATAAAATAGGACTTCAGTATGATTAGGGTATATTTATCTCACCTCTTTGCTATTTTGAATGACTTTATAATGCCTCTTTAAATAGGTTATCCTTGCTATGTCAGGAACGCTAGTCCTGCTCTGCTCGGCTAGTCAAAGACAGGATGGATGATAGATGTGGGGTTTAGCCTGTCCTCTTCCCAGGTCTCGGGTCCTACCATACACTCATTGCGTCTGTCAAGAAACGGCACCACTCTTCCCTATATAGTACACTACTTTTGACCAGGGCCCTATGTGGGGAATAGGGCCCCGTTCAGAACAGAGACAGCATCTGTGATTGGAAGCCAAATGTTTTGAGAAATTAATGAGAAAGAAGCAGCAAAGTATTGACTACGAGAGGGAAAACACAACTCATCCTAAATGAGGAAAACGCAACTCATCCTAAATGAGGAAAACGCAACTCATCCTAAATGAGGAAAACGCAACTCATCCTAAATGAGGAAAACGCAACTCATCCTAAATGAGGAAAACGCAATTCATCCTAAATGAGGAAAACGCAACTCATCCTAAATGAGGAAAACGCAACTCATCCTAAATGAGGAAGACACAACTCATCCTAAATGAGGAAGACACAACTCATCCTAAATGAGGAAAACGCAACTCATCCTAAATGAGGAAAACGCAACTCATCCTAAATGAGGAAGACACAACTCATCCTAAATGAGGAAGACACAACTCATCCTAAATGAGGAAAACGCAACTCATCCTAAATGAGAGGAAAACACAACTCATCCTAAATGAGGAAGACACAACTCATCCTAAATGAGGAAAACGCAACTCATCCTAAATGAGAGGAAAACACAACTCATCCTAAATGAGAGGAAAACGCAACTCATCCTAAATGAGGAAAACACAACTCATCCTAAATGAGAGGAAATCACAACTCATCCTAAATGAGGAAAACACAACTCATCCTAAATGAGGAAAACGCAATTCATCCTAAATGAGGAAAACACAACTCATCCTAAATGAGGAAAACACAACTCATCCTAAATGAGAGGAAATCACAACTCATCCTAAATGAGGAAAACACAACTCATCCTAAATGAGGAAAACACAACTCATCCTAAATGAGGAAAACACAACTCATCCTAAATGAGGAAAACACAACTCATCCTAAATGAGGAAAACGCAATTCATCCTAAATGAGGAAAACACAACTCATCCTAAATGAGGAAAACACAACTCATCCTAAATGAGGAAAACGCAATTCATCCTAAATGAGGAAAACGCAACTCATCCTAAATGAGGAAAACACAACTCATCCTAAATGAGGAAAACACAACTCATCCTAAATGAGAGGAAAACGCAACTCATCCTAAATGAGGAAAACACAACTCATCCTAAATGAGGAAAACGCAATTCATCCTAAATGAGGAAAACGCAACTCATCCTAAATGAGAGGAAATCGCAACTCATCCTAAATGAGGAAAACACAACTCATCCTAAATGAGGAAAACGCAATTCATCCTAAATGAGGAAAACGCAACTCATCCTAAATGAGGAAAAGACAACTCATCCTAAATGAGGAAAACACAACTCATCCTACATGAGGAAAACGCAACTCATCCTAAATGAGGAAAACACAACTCATCCTAAATGAGGAAAACGCAACTCATCCTAAATGAGGAAAACACAACTCATCCTACATGAGGAAAACGCAACTCATCCTACATGAGGAAAACACAACTCATCCTAAATGAGGAAAACGCAGCAATAATTTAGCCGCCCATCGATTGATTTTATTTTGCAGCTGGCCTGTCCTTGTATTGATCTTCATTTTACAATATTAATTTGCACCTGCGATCGGCTGCGAGAGGAAACCAATTTGATTTGAAATCAGTGGGTTGGCTGTTAACCTGAGACTGGTCCTTCTACAGCCTCCATCGATGTGGTTCACTAAGTACCGTTGGGCGAGTGGTGGGGGTTTGAGGTTGGGGGCTGGGGGCTGTTTTATTCTGCCTTTTAACAGAAATAGACTTGAAATGTAATTTCTGACAGAGTAGTATTAAACATAACAGTGGGAGCACCACCATCTCTCGAGTTGAGTGTCCATCTCCTCAGCCGGCCTGTCTGTGCACGGCGCTTTAACCCTGGCAGGAACAATCTCCTTTCTGCCTGTCTGGAAATCAGCCCTCACTCTCCTCCTCCTCCTCCTCCTCCTCCTCCTCCTCCTCCTCCTTCTTCTCCTTCTCCTCCTCCTCCTCCTCCTCCTCCTCCTCCTCCTCCTCTTCTCTCTCTCATCATAATACCTGTATGGGTTCAAAGTTCATGAAATTTCTATGAGCATTGATCTGTCGCATATTGATTTTTAAATGTTTTATACGTCTGCTAGATCTTTTGAAGTTTTAATTTGCTGGAGCGTCTTATTTTCTCAGAGAGTTACCACCGGTGTCGGACTGTATATATTATATATGACGTATAGACTGTAACGCTCTGTGAAAAGGGGTCCAAATTCAAACTACTGTAGTTGAACTAGATATTGTAGTAATAGTGTAGTATATATAAATGTTCAACAATTATTGGCCTTCTATTTCTCAAACTCTCGATGATGTTAAATATCTTTTTTTGGGCGGGGGGGGACGTTTCTGTTTCCTGTGTTAAAAGCTTCATGTAGATCAGTAGAAATCAGTCGAGGTTCTTGACTGTTCAATCCTTTCGTCCCGGCAGTCTGTTTCACCTGGTCATGTTCACCTAGTTACCTGTCCCTGGAACATGTCATATCTTCAAGGTGATATAATTGGCGTTTGGCTGTTTTCTATCCTCTGATCCGCCGGGTTAATGTGTAAACGACTTGTCAGCAAATAGCACTTTGTCACTGAAATCACCAACACCCCCTCCAGGGGAATGACTTCAGTGGAGAAATTTGATTTGACTTTATTTCATTCTTTTTTTTTTACAATCTGTAGTGGAGTGTCAGTAGCCTGGGGGAGTATAGTACAGACCTGAGGGACATCCCCCCCCCCCCCCCCCCCCCGGTTCACAGTAACAGCAGCCTCCCTGGCAGAGATAGGAGAGTATAGTACAGACCTGAGGGACATTTTCTGTTCTCCTCCCCCCTACAGACCTGAGGGACATTTTCTGAACTCCCCCCCCCCCCCCCGGTTCACAGTAACAGCAGCCTCCCTGGCAGAGATAGGGGAGTATAGTACAGGCCTGAGGGACATTTTCTGTTCTCTTCCCCCCTACAGACCTGAGGGACATTTTCTGTCCCCCCCCTGTTCACAGTGACAGCAGCCTCCCTGGCAGAGATAGGAGAGTATAGTACAGACCTGAGGGACACCCCCCCCCCCCCCCCCCCCCGGTTCACAGTAACAGCAGCCTCTCTGCTACGTCTCAGTTGGACTCGACAATAACAAATGCCTCTCCGGTTGGCATGGTGTTGTGTGTATGGTGTTGTATTTCTAGGGCCTGCTCACAGAAACAGTCATTAAGATGGTGGTCTGTTTTCAGCGAGGACAAAACTAACTGAATTGTTACCAACGCATGATTGGGAAGTAGCAGGAAGATGAACATTATTACAATGAAAATGGAACTCATTTATAGCCTGAACCCAGGCAGCTGGCGGGAGCAGACCAAGGGTGTGTCCCAAATGACATCATATTCCCTGTGGGCCCTGGTCAAAACTAGGGCACTACGTAGGGAATAGGGCGCCGTTATGGGATGCATTCCAAATGAATTCCCTTCCTGTTTTTATTAAGGAGTCAGATTATTCAGTCAGGAGGAAGACATGAGAGTAAATTACCCCAGCTGTTCCTTCTCTTCTCCCTCTCTCTCTCCTCTCTCTTCTCCCTCTCTCTCTCTCTTTCTCTCTCTCCTCTCTTCTCCCTCTCTCTCTCTCTCTCTCTCCTCTCTCTTCTCCCTCCCTCTCTCTTCTCCCTCTCTCTTCTTCCTCTCTCTCTCTCTCTCCTCTCTCTTATCCCTCTCTTCTCCCTTTCTATCTCTCCTCTCCCTCTCTCCTCCCTCTCTCTCCTCTCTTCTCCCTCCCTCTCTCTTCTCCCTCTCTCTTCTTCCTCTCTCTCTCTCTCTCCTCTCTCTTATCCCTCTCATCTCCCTCTCGCCTCTCTTCTCCCTTTCTCTTCTCCCTCTCTCTTCTCCCTCTTTTCTCCCTCTCTCTTCTCCCTTTCTCTTCTCCCTCTCTCTTCCCCCTCTCTATTCTCCCTCTCTCATCTCCCTCTCTCTTCCCTCTCTCTCTTTTCCCTCTCTTCTCCCTCTCTCTTTTCCCTCTCTCTTCCCTCTCTCTTCTCCCTCTCTCTTCCCCCTCTCTCATCTCCCTCTCTCTTCCCTCTCTCTCTTTTCCCTCTCTTCTCCCTCTCTCTTTTCCCTCTCTCTTCCCTCTCTCTTCTCCCTCTCTCTTCCCTCTCTCTTCCCCCTCTCTCTTCCCCCTCTCTCTTCTCCCTCTCTCTTCTCCCTCTCTCTTCTCCCTCTCTCTTTTCCCTCTCTCTTTCCCTCTCTCTTCTCCCTCTCTCTTTTCCCTCTCTCTTTTCCCTCTCTCTTCTCCCTCTCTCTTTTCCCTCTCTTCTCCCTCTCCATCCCTCCTTCAGAACCCACTGTAAAACAATGTGCTTCTGGTGTTAAAAGACACTTCCCGTCCATGTTTTGGTTTCTCAGTGTGTGTGTGTGTGTGTGTGTGTGTGTGTGTGTGTGTGTGTGTGTGTGTATTTTACTGTACTTGTGAGTACCGGAAGTCTTCACAACAATAGTAAACCACTTAAAACTCAGAAGTGATGACATTTTGACGGTCCTCACTTGTAAGAAGGTTATTTTAGGCTCTGGATTAAGGTTATAATCAGGGTTGGAGTTAGGGGTTAAGGTTATTATCAGGGTTGGAGTTAGGGGTTAAGGGTTAGGGATGGAGTTAGGGGTTAAGGTTATAATCAGGGTTGGAGTTAGGGGTTAAGGCTAGGGTTAGGGTTGGAGTTAGGGGTTAAGGTTATAATCAGGGTTGGAGTTAGGGGTTAAGGTTATAATCAGGGTTGGAGTTAGGGGTTAAGGGTTAGGGTTGGAGTTAGGGGTTAAGGTTATAATCAGGGTTGGAGTTAGGGGTTAGGGTTAGGGTTGGAGTTAGGGGTTAGGGGTGAAGGCTAGGGTTAGGGTTGGAGTTAGCGGTTAAGGCTAGGGTCAGGGTTGGAGTTAGAGGTTAAGGTTATAATCAGGGTTGGAGTTAGGGGTTAAGGTTATAATCAGGGTTGGAGTTAGGGGTTAAGGCTAGGGTTAGGGTTGGAGTTAGGGGTTAAGGCTAGGGTTAGGGTTGGAGTTAGGGGTTAAGTCTAGGGTTAGGGTTGGAGTAAGGGGTTAAGGCTAGGGTTAGGGTTGGAGTTAGAGGTTAAGGCTAGGGTTAGGGTTGGAGTTAGGGGTTAAGGCTATGGTTAGGGTTGGAGTTAGGGTTTAAGGCTAGGGTTAGGGTTGGAGTTAGGGGTTAAGGGTTAGGGTTGGAGTTAGGGGTTAAGGCTAGGGTTAGGGTTGGAGTTAGGGGTTAAGGTTGTAATCAGGGGTTAAGGTTATAATCAGGGTTGGAGTTAGGGGTGAAGGTTATAATCAGGGTTGGAGTTAGGGGTTAAGGCTAGGGTTAGGGTTGGAGTTAGGGGTTAAGGCTAGGGTTAGGGTTGGAGTTAGGGGTTAGGGGTTAAGGCTAGGGTTAGGGTTCGAGTTAGGGGTTAAGGCTAGGGTCAGGGTTGGAGTTAGGGGTTAAGGCTAGGGTTAGGGTTGGAGTTAGGGTTTAAGGCTAGGGTTAGGGTTGGAGTTAGGGTTTAAGGCTAGGGTTAGGGTTGGAGTTAGGGGTTAAGGGTTAGGGTTGGAGTTAGGGGTTAAGGCTAGGGTCAGGGTTGGAGTTAGGGGTTAAGGTTATAATCAGGGTTGTAGTTAGGGGTTAAGGCTAGGGTTAGGGTTGGAGTTAGGGGTTAGGGGTTAAGGCTAGGGTTAGGGTTGGAGTTAGGGGTTAAGGCTAGGGTTAGGGTTGGAGTTAGGGGTTAAGGCTAGGGTTAGGGTTAGAGTTAGGGGTTAAGGCTAGGGTTAGGGTTGGAGTTAGGTGTTAGGGGTTAAGGCTAGGGTTAGGGTTGGAGTTAGGGGTTAAGGCTAGGGTTAGGGTTGGAGTTAGGGGTTAGGGGTTAAGGCTAGGGTTAGGGTTGGAGTTAGGTGTTAAGGCTAGGGTTAGGGTTGGAGTTAGGGGTTAAGGCTAGGGTTAGGGTTGGAGTTAGGGGTTAAGGCTAGGGTTAGGGTTGGAGTTAGGGGTTAGGGGTTAAGGCTAGGGTTAGGGTTGGAGTTAGGGGTTAAGGCTAGGGTTAGGGTTGGAGTTAGGGGTTAAGGCTAGGGTTAGGGTTGGAGTTAGGGGTTAAGGCTAGGGTTAGGGTTGGAGTTAGAGGTTAAGGCTAGGGTTAGGGTTGGAGTTAGGGGTTAAGGGTTAGGGTTGGAGTTAGGGGTTAAGGCTAGGGTTAGGGTTGGAGTTAGGGGTTAAGGCTAGGGTTAGGGTTGGAGTTAGGGGTTAAGGCTAGGGTTAGGGTTGGAGTTAGGGTTTAAGGGTTAGGGTTGGAGTTAGGGGTTAAGGCTAGGGTTAGGGTTGGAGTTAGGGGTTAAGTCTAGGGTTAGGGTTGGAGTTAGGGGTTAAGGCTAGGGTTAGGGTTGGAGTTAGAGGTTAAGGCTAGGGTTAGGGTTGGAGTTAGGGGTTAAGGCTATGGTTAGGGTTGGAGTTAGGGTTTAAGGCTAGGGTTAGGGTTGGAGTTAGGGGTTAAGGGTTAGGGTTGGAGTTAGGGGTTAAGGCTAGGGTTAGGGTTGGAGTTAGGGGTTAAGGTTGTAATCAGGGGTTAAGTTTATAATCAGGGTTGGAGTTAGGGGTGAAGGTTATAATCAGGGTTGGAGTTAGGAGTTAAGGCTAGGGTTAGGGTTGGAGTTAGGGGTTAAGGCTAGGGTTAGGGTTGGAGTTAGGGGTTCGGGGTTAAGGCTAGGGTTCGAGTTAGGGGTTAAGGCTAGGGTCAGGGTTGGAGTTAGGGGTTAAGGCTAGGGTTAGGGTTGGAGTTAGTGTTTAAGGCTAGGGTTAGGTTTGGAGTTAGGGTTTAAGGCTAGGGTTAGGGTTGGAGTTAGGTGTTAAGGGTTAGGGTTGGAGTTAGGGGTTAAGGCTAGGGTCAGGGTTGGAGTTAGGGGTTAAGGTTATAATCAGGGTTGTAGTTAGGGGTTAAGGCTAGGGTTAGGGTTGGAGTTAGGGGTTAGGGGTTAAGGCTAGGGTTAGGGTTGGAGTTAGGGGTTAAGGCTAGGGTTAGGGTTGGAGTTAGGGGTTAAGGCTAGGGTTAGGGTTAGAGTTAGGGGTTAAGGCAAGGGTTAGGGTTGGAGTTAGGTGTTAGGGGTTAAGGCTAGGGTTAGGGTTGGAGTTAGGGGTTAAGGCTAGGGTTTGGGTTGGAGTTAGGGGTTAGGGGTTAAGGCTAGGGTTAGGGTTGGAGTTAGGGGTTAAGGCTAGGGTTAGGGTTGGAGTTAGGGGTTAAGGCTAGGGTTAGGGTTGGAGTTAGGGGTTAAGGCTAGGGTTAGGGTTGGAGTTAGGTGTTAAGGCTAGGGTCAGGGTTGGAGTTAGGGGTTAAGGTTATAATCAGGGTTGTAGTTAGGGGTTAAGGCTAGGGTTAGGGTTGGAGTTAGGGGTTAGGGGTTAAGGCTAGGGTTAGGGTTGGAGTTAGGGGTTAAGGCTAGGGTTAGGGTTGGAGTTAGGGGTTAAGGCTAGGGTTAGGGTTAGAGTTAGGGGTTAAGGCTAGGGTTAGGGTTGGAGTTAGGTGTTAGGGGTTAAGGCTAGGGTTAGGGTTGGAGTTAGGGGTTAAGGCTAGGGTTAGGGTTGGAGTTAGGGGTTAGGGGTTAAGGCTAGGGTTAGGGTTGGAGTTATGGGTTAAGGCTAGGGTTAGGGTTGGAGTTAGGGGTTAAGGCTAGGGTTAGGGTTGGAGTTAGGGGTTAAGGCTAGGGTTAGGGTTGGAGTTAGGGGTTAGGGGTTAAGGCTAGGGTTAGGGTTGGAGTTAGGGGTTAAGGCTAGGGTTAGGGTTGGAGTTAGGGGTTAAGGCTAGGGTTAGGGTTGGAGTTAGGGGTTAAGGCTAGGGTTAGGGTTGGAGTTAGAGGTTAAGGCTAGGGTTAGGGTTGGAGTTAGGGGTTAAGGGTTAGGGTTGGAGTTAGGGGTTAAGGCTAGGGTTAGGGTTGGAGTTAGGGGTTAAGGCTAGGGTTAGGGTTGGAGTTAGGGGTTAAGGCTAGGGTTAGGGTTGGAGTTAGAGGTTAAGGCTAGGGTTAGGTTTGGAGTTAGGGGTTAAGGGTTAGGGTTGGAGTTAGGGGTTAAGGCTAGGGTTAGGGTTGGAGTTAGGGGTTAAGTCTAGGGTTAGGGTTGGAGTTAGGGGTTAAGGCTAGGGTTAGGGTTGGAGTTAGAGGTTAAGGCTAGGGTTAGGGTTGGAGTTAGGGGTTAAGGCTATGGTTAGGGTTGGAGTTAGGGTTTAAGGCTAGGGTTAGGGTTGGAGTTAGGGGTTAAGGGTTAGGGTTGGAGTTAGAGGTTAAGGCTAGGGTTAGGGTTGGAGTTAGGGGTTAAGGTTGTAATCAGGGGTTAAGGTTATAATCAGGGTTGGAGTTAGGGGTGAAGGTTATAATCAGGGTTGGAGTTAGGGGTTAAGGCTAGGGTTAGGGTTGGAGTTAGGGGTTAAGGCTAGGGTTAGGGTTGGAGTTAGGGGTTAGGGGTTAAGGCTAGGGTTTGAGTTAGGGGTTAAGGCTAGGGTCAGGGTTGGAGTTAGGGGTTAAGGCTAGGGTTAGGGTTGGAGTTAGTGTTTAAGGCTAGGGTTAGGGTTGGAGTTAGGGTTTAAGGCTAGGGTTAGGGTTGGAGTTAGGGGTTAAGGGTTAGGGTTGGAGTTAGGGGTTAAGGCTAGGGTCAGGGTTGGAGTTAGGGGTTAAGGTTATAATCAGGGTTGTAGTTAGGGGTTAAGGCTAGGGTTAGGGTTGGAGTTAGGGGTTAGGGGTTAAGGCTAGGGTTAGGGTTGGAGTTAGGGGTTAAGGCTAGGGTTAGGGTTGGAGTTAGGGGTTAAGGCTCGGGTTAGGGTTAGAGTTAGGGGTTAAGGCTAGGGTTAGGGTTGGAGTTAGGTGTTAGGGGTTAAGGCTAGGGTTAGGGTTGGAGTTAGGGGTTAAGGCTAGGGTTAGGGTTGGAGTTAGGGGTTAGGGGTTAAGGCTAGGGTTAGGGTTGGAGTTAGGGGTTAAGGCTAGGGTTAGGGTTGGAGTTAGGGGTTAAGGCTAGGGTTAGGGTTGGAGTTAGGGGTTAAGGCTAGGGTTTGGGTTGGAGTTAGGGGTTAGGGGTTAAGGCTAGGGTTAGGGTTGGAGTTAGGGGTTAAGGCTAGGGTTAGGGTTGGAGTTAGGGGTTAAGGCTAGGGTTAGGGTTGGAGTTAGGGGTTAAGGCTAGGGTTAGGGTTGGAGTTAGAGGTTAAGGCTAGGGTTAGGGTTGGAGTTAGAGGTTAAGGGTTAGGGTTGGAGTTAGGGGTTAAGGCTAGGGTTAGGGTTGGAGTTAGGGGTTAAGGCTAGGGTTAGGGTTGGAGTTAGGGGTTAAGGCTAGGGTTAGGGTTGGAGTTAGAGGTTAAGGCTAGGGTTAGGGTTGGAGTTAGGGGTTAAGGGTTAGGGTTGGAGTTAGGGGTTAAGGGTTAGGGTTGGAGTTAGGGGTTAAGGCTAGGGTTAGGGTTGGAGTTAGGGGTTAAGGCTAGGGTTAGGGTTGGAGTTAGAGGTTAAGGCTAGGGTTAGGGTTGGAGTTAGGGGTTAAGGGTTAGGGTTGGAGTTAGGGGTTAAGGCTAGGGTTAGGGTTGGAGTTAGGTGTTAAGGCTAGGGTTAGTGTTGGAGTTAGGGGTTAAGGCTAGGGTTAGGGTTGGAGTTAGAGGTTAAGGCTAGGGTTAGGGTTGGAGTTAGGGGTTAAGGGTTAGGGTTAGAGTTAGGGGTTAAGGCTAGATTTAGGGTTAGGGAAAATAGGATGTTGAATGTTAATCAATTGTTGGTCTTCAAAATGTCCTCACAAGTATACTAAGACATAGCATACAGGTTAATAATGACTGTCATGTGATCTGATAGGAGGTTAACAGTGGCTGTTGTCATGTGATCTGATAGGAGGTTAACAGTGGCTGTTGTCATGTGATCTGATAGGAGGTTAACAATGGCTGTTATCATGTGATCTGATAGGAGGTTAACAGTGGCTGTTGTCATGTGATCTGATAGGAGGTTAACAGTGGCTGTTGTCATGTGATCTGATAGGAGGTCAACAGTGGCTGTTGTCATGTGATCTGATAGGAGGTTAACAGTGGCTGTTGTCATGTGATCTGATAGGAGGTCAACAGTGGCTGTTGTCATGTGATCTGATAGGAGGTTAACAGTGGCTGTTGTCATGTGATCTGATAGGAGGTTAACAGTGGCTGTTGTCATGTGATCTGGGGGTGTGGGTGCTGTTGTCATGTGATCTGATAGGAGGTTAACAGTGGCTGTTGTCATGTGATCTGGGGGTGTGGGTGCTGTTGTCATGTGATCTGGGGGAGTGGGTGCTGTGTTTTCTATTGTGTTGTTATTATACCATAGTTCTCATATAACCAAAATAAAGACTCGTCTCTGCCAAGCATCTAATATTGTACAGGGTGTCACCCTACTGAAGAATGTTGTTTCAGTGAGAACAAGGGCAAAGCTTTCCATCATTTAAACATACACACACACACAAACACACACACGCACACGCACACGCACACGCACACGCACACGCACACACACACACACACACACACACACACACACACACACACACAGAGAGATACACCACGTGCAGCAATCACCTAAGCAATGTGTTTTCTGTAAGGATCCAGAGTCTCCTCTACATCCCCTGATCTAAATCAGGTCTGATGCAGCTAATTACCATAAGGATCCAGAGTCTCCTCTACATCTGATCTAAATCAGGTCTGATGAAGCGAATTACCATAAGGATCCAGAGTCTCCTCTACATCTGATCTAAATCAGGTCTGATGAAGCTAATTACCATAAGGATCCAGAGTCTCCTCTACATCTGATCTAAATCAGGTCTGATGAAGCTAATTACCATAAGGATCCAGAGTCTCCTCTACATCTGATCTAAATCAGGTCTGATGAAGCTAATTACCATAAGGATCCAGAGTCTCCTCTACATCTGATCTAAATCAGGTCTGATGAAGCGAATTACCATAAGGATCCAGAGTCTCCTCTACATCTGATCTAAATCAGGTCTGATGAAGCGAATTACCATAAGGATCCAGAGTCTCCTCTACATCTGATCTAAATCAGGTCTGATGAAGCTAATTACCATAAGGATCCAGAGTCTCCTCTACATCTGATCTAAATCAGGTCTGATGAAGCTAATTACCATAAGGATCCCAAACTGACCCCAGTCAGTACCTCACTTTACATTCACCTGCAGCAGGAGAAGGTGTGTGTGTGTGTGTGTGTGCCAGCGAGCGCATGCCTGCGTGTGCATAGGTCTCGTGTTCCCTCCCTCCCCGTCTCTCCTCTTCTTCTTGTCCCTGTCGTTTACCGATCAGGATAAAGGCAGAGCATCTGAGCTCATTACCAAACAAATCCCCCACCCCCTCATGAAAGACCTGCATCGTTCATCACAGGCCTTAAACAGACATGAGCTTGGTTTGATTTAACGCTAAGCCTTAGCTGAGGACATGGGCTGGTCTGGAACACAGAGAACAGGAAGAGCAAACGAACAACACTATGATGGGACATATCTAACACAGGACTAGATAGGAGCCAGACAACACTATGATATCTAACACTAGATAGGAGTCAGACAACACTATGATATCTAACACTAGATTGGAGCCAGACAACACTATGATATCTAACACTAGATAGGAGCCAGACAACACTATGATATCTAACACTAGATAGGAGCCAGACAACACTATGATATCTAACACTAGATAGGAGTCAGACAACACTATGATATCTAACACTAGATAGGAGCCAGACAACACAATGATATCTAACACTAGATAGGAGCCAGACAACACTATGATATCTAACACTAGATTGGAGCCAGACAACACTATGATATCTAACACTAAATAGGAGCCAGACAACACTATGATATCTAACACTAGATAGGAGCCAGACAACACTATGATATCTAACACTAGATAGGAGCCAGACAACACTATGATATCTAACACTAGATAGGAGCCAGACAACACTATGATATCTAACACTAGATAGGAGCCAGACAACACCATGATATCTAACACTAGATAGGAGCCAGACAACACTATGATATCTAACACTAGATAGGAGCCAGACAACACTATGATATCTAACACTAGATAGGAGCCAGACAACACTATGATATCTAACACTAGATAGGAGCCAGACAACACTATGATATCTAACACTAGATAGGAGTCAGACAACACTATGATATCTAACACTAGATAGGAGCCAGACAACACTATGATATCTAACACTAGATAGGAGCCAGACAACACTATGATATCTAACACAAGATAGGAGCCAGACAACACTATGATATCTAACACTAGATAGGAGCCAGACAACACTATGATATCTAACACTAGATAGGAGCCAGACAACACTATGATATCTAACACTAGATAGGAGCCAGACAACACTATGATATCTAACACTAGATAGGAGCCAGACAACACTATGATATCTAACACTAGATAGGAGCCAGACAACACTATGATATCTAACACTAGATAGGAGCCAGACAACACTATGATATCGAACACAGGACTAGATAGGAGCCAGACAACACTATGATATCTAACACTAGATAGGAGCCAGACAACACAATGATATCTAACACTAGATAGGAGCCAGACAACACTATGATATCTAACACTAGATAGGAGCCAGACAACACTATGATATCTAACACTAGATAGGAGCCAGACAACACTATGATATCTAACACTAGATAGGAGCCAGACAGAAGTCATGACAGACACCAACAGTCCAGACAGCCATATGTATCCACGTATGTATATAACCGTCTTCCTAGTAATCATGAATCATTATCGTCACCCCTGTAAGGGAACTCCACACTCCTCCTCTATGTCCTCTGAACAGGTCACAGTGGGTCCCTCCCTCCCTCATTATCCCAGAGGTCAGAGGTCAGTAAGCAGAATTGGGAAGAAGTTGGGTTGAGATCAATACGTATTATCCCGGAGCAAAGCGGAGCAGACAGTTTGAATTGCAGCATATGTTTACCCCCGAACCAGGCAATTTATCTCAATATCAGCGGTGCAATGCCAAGCAGGTGAAAGGTTAGAAAATCTGTCCACCTCATAATACCCAGTTCTGAAAGAGGAAAGTGCTATTGATTGGTTGGGGCTAGGGCCCGAGGGCTGAGGCAGGAGAGGGGCCCGAGGGCTGAGGCAGGAGAGGGGCCCGAGGGCTGAGGCAGGAGAGGGACTGAGGGCTGAGGGCTGAGGGCTGAGGCAGGAGAGGGGCCGTGGGCTGAGGCAGGAGAGGGACTGAGGGCTGAGGGCTGAGGCAGGAGAGGGGCCGAGGGCTGAGGCAGGAGAGGGGCCCGAGGGCTGAGGCAGGAGAGGGGCCCGAGGGCTGAGGCGGGAGAGGGGACGAGGGCTGAGGCAGGAGAGGGGCCGAGGGCTGAGGCAGGAGAGGGGCCGAGGGCTGAGGCAGGAGAGGGGCCGAGGGCTGAGGCAGGAGTAGGACCGAGAAATGAGGCTGGTGAGGGGCCGAGGGCTGAGGGCTGAGACAGGAGAAGGGCAGAGAAATGAGGCAGGAGAGGGGCCGAGGGCTGAGGCAGGAGTAGGGCAGAGAAATGAGGCAGGCGAGGGGCCGAGGGCTGAGGCAATAGAGGGACCGAGGGCTGAGGTAGGAAAGGGGCCGAGTGCTGAGGTCGGGAGAGGAGCCGAGGGTTTGAGGTCGGGAGAGGATAGGTAGCAGTCAGACAGGTTGGGACAGACAGAGACAGAGAGAGACAGAGAGAGAGAGAGAGAGAGAGACAGAGACAGAGACAGAGAGAGAGACAGAGAGAGAGAGAGAGAGAGAGAGAGACAGAGATAGAGAGAGAGAGACATAGACAGAAAGAGAGAGAGAGAGAGAGAGAGATAGAGGGAGGGATAGTAGTGATGATATCCCCAGCCAAAGCCATGTCATGTAAAATCAATAAGGTAAGGATCAATGCTTTTAACAACGACTCGTCTTCCTCCAACATTCCTGCATGCCATGCGGAGACCGTTGTCTTCCTCAGTTGCCTTGATTGTGAAGAACCATCAAATAGCATCGGCAGCTGTCAAGCTCTGGTGGCCACCCAGCGAGCACCTCACCCCGTCCGTCTGTCTCTCTGTCAGACGCGTGTTACAACGCTGAGCCGTGGCTTCTTAGCACGCGGCCACTTCATTGATTACCGCGTCTCGCTGTCCTCGGATTCCCCCCCCCTGGTTCTGTAAATATACCACTTCATCATCAAGTCAACCAATTATTTTAGTGGAAGGAAGTTGGCATCTTGTCGTCTCTGTGTCTCTCTCTCTCCCCTGGCTGTCAGCATCTTGTCTTCTCTGTCTGCCTGGCTACCGTTAGCCTTCATATTCACTTCCATTCTACACGTTCATCAGACTAGACCCACTGAGCCTGAAGGTGTTAATCACTGAATTACATGCTGGGGTGACTGTGTCTGTGTGTGCGCGCGCATGCATGTGTGCTTGCCTTCCTGTGTGTGTCTGTGTGTGTGTGTGTGTGTGTGTGTGTGTGTGTGTGTGTGTGTGTGTGTGTGTGTGTGTGTGTGTGTGTGTGTGTGTGTGTGTGTGTGTGTGTGTGTGTGTCAGTGTGTGTCAGTGTGTGTGTGTGTAATGAGTGATGGGGTCTAAATTGCAGTCTGGGTAATGAATAGATGGAGGCAGTTGTTTTTTTTAGTGTGAAAGATAAGAGCCCATTGATTTGTGTTAGTGAGCAGCTACAGAGTCAGTCACTCTACAGTCATTCTACTAGTACAGTCACTCTACTAGCACAGTCACTCTACTGGTACAGTCACTCTACTGGTACAGTCACTCTACTAGCGCACTCACTCTACTGGTACAGTCACTCTACTAGGACAGTCACTCTACTAGTACAGTCACTCTCCTAGTACAGTCACTCTACTGGTACAGTCACTCTACTAGTACAGTCACTCTACTAGCACAGTCACTCTCCTAGTACAGTCACTCTCCTAGTACAGTCACTCTACTAGTACAGTCATTCTCCTAGTACAGTCACTCTACTGATCATGCCTTCTACATCCATATCGCTATCACTAACCTAATACGGCTTTGGTCCTATGGCCCGGTGCACACTCCTTCAAGGCCTGCGACACACCAAACAACACACACACACACACACACACACACACACACACACACAGCCGCACAGCCCTCCTGTTTTCTTTTGAGCCGACGAGGACGTTCCTTATTAATAGACCTCCGTGACTCTGTTCCAGAAGCTTGTTAAACACAGTGTGTGCAGTGGAACCCAGTCGTAGTCGTGGATTATGATTCATGCTCGATCACGAGGGCGCCACGGCCTCTTGGATTTATCACACGCCGTCGTGCTCCCAAATTACAGTTTCAGAGGGAGAGGTTGGGTTAGGGGTTGGTGGGAGGAGAGGTTGGGTTAGGGGTTGGTGGGTGGAGAGGTTGGGTTAGGGGTTGGTGGGTGGAGAGGTTGGGTTAGGGGTTGGTGGGTGGAGAGGTTGGGTTAGGGGTTGGTGGGTGGAGAGGTTGGGTTAGGGGTTGGTGGGTGGAGAGGTTGGGTTAGGGGTTGGTGGGTGGAGAGGTTTGGTTAGGGGTTGGTGGGTGGAGGGGTTGGGTTAGGGGTTGGTGGGTGGAGAGGTTGGGTTAGGGGTTGGTGGGTGGAGAGGTTGGGTTAGGGGTTGGTGGGTGGAGAGGTTGGGTTAGGGGTTGGTGGGTGGAGAGGTTGGGTTAAGGGTTGGTGGGAGGAAAGGTTGGGTTAGGGGTTGGTGGGTGGAGAGGTTGGGTTAGGGGTTGGTGGGAGGAGAGGTTGGGTTAGGGGTTGGTGGGTGGAGAGGTTGGGTTAGGGGTTGGTGGGTGGAGAGGTTGGGTTAGGGGTTGGTGGGTGGAGAGGTTGGGTTAGGGGTGGGTGGGTGGAGAGGTTGGGTTAGGGGTTGGTGGGTGGAGAGGTTGGGTTAGGGGTTGGTGGGTGGAGAGGTTGGGTTAGGGGTTGGTGGGTGGAGAGGTTGGGTTAGGGGTTGGTGGGTGGAGAGGTTGGGTTAGGGGTTGGTGGGTGGAGAGGTTGGGTTAGGGGTTGGTGGGTGGAGAGGTGGGGTTGGGGTTGGTGGGTGGAGAGGTTGGGTTAGGGGTTGGTGGGTGGAGAGGTTGGGTTAGGGGTTGGTGGGTGGAGAGGTTGGGTTAGGGGTTGGTGGGTGGAGAGGTTGGGTTAGGGGTTGGTGGGTGGAGAGGTTGGGTTAGGGGTTGGTGGGTGGAGAGGTTGGGTTAGGGGTTGGGGTGGGGTGGAGAGGTTGGGTTAGGGGTTGGTGGGTGGAGAGGTTGGGTTAGGGTTGGTGGGTGGAGAGGTTGGGTTAGGGGTTGGTGGGTGGAGAGGTTGGGTTAGGGGTTGGTGGGTGGAGAGGTTGGGTTAAGGGTTGGTGGGAGGAGAGGTTGGGTTAGGGGTTGGTGGGTGGAGAGGTTGGGTTAGGGGTTGGTGGGTGGAGAGGTTGGGTTAGGGGTTGGTGGGTGGAGAGGTTGGGTTAGGGGTTGGTGGGTGGAGAGGTTTGGTTAGGGGTTGGTGGGTGGAGGGGTTGGGTTAGGGGTTGGTGGGTGGAGAGGTTGGGTTAGGGGTTGGTGGGTGGAGAGGTTTGGTTAGGGGTTGGTGGGTGGAGGGGTTGGGTTAGGGGTTGGTGGGTGGAGAGGTTGGGTTAGGGGTTGGTGGGTGGAGAGGTTGGGTTAGGGGTTGGTGGGTGGAGAGGTTGGGTTAGGGGTTGGTGGGTGGGAGAGGTTGGGTTAGGGGTTGGTGGGTGGAGAGGTTGGGTTAGGGGTTGGTGGGTGGAGAGGTTGGGTTAGGGGTTGGTGGGTGGAGAGGTTGGGTTAGGGGTTGGTGGGGGTGGAGAGGTTGGGTTAGGGGTTGGTGGGTGGACAGGTTGGGTTAGGGGTTGGTGGGTGGAGAGGTTGGGTTAGGGGTTGGTGGGTGGAGAGGTTGGGTTAGGGGTTGGTGGGTGGAGAGGTTGGGTTAGGGGTTGGTGGGTGGAGAGGTTGGGTTAGGGGTTGGTGGGTGGAGAGGTTGGGTTAGGGGTTGGTGGGTGGAGAGGTTTGGTTAGGGGTTGGTGGGTGGAGAGGTTGGGTTAGGGGTTGCTGGGTGGAGAGGTTGGGTTAGGGGTTGGTGGGTGGAGAGGTTGGGTTAGGGG
>NW_028322100.1:2947500-2952500 GCF_057628025.1 Oncorhynchus mykiss
TGTGATGCGACAGAAAACCCATTATGGTGAGCTTTGTATTGGCCGTGACCAATCACTGACCACGTTGCTGCTTCATACTATACATCCTGTACAGAGAGCCTGAATGGGAGTTCACCTCCCTAGTTTGGATAACATTAAACACTGATCCAAGGGAGAGAGGAGCACACACATCCACATGGATACATAACCATCCCGAGAGGAGGTAAAGGCAATAACTAGGAGCTGTCATGTGATACGGAAGAAGATTTCAAATAGGGGGGGACTTGTTGAATCCTCACTCTCTTTTTTTTGGGGGGGGGGGGGACTCGTTTGAAAACGATGTAATCTGTCCTGGTTGAGACAAAACAGAGGACGTGGCGATATTATTATGGCCTGATACATCCACAAACTCCTTTGTCAAAATCATCTAGTGGTAACCTAGCTTCAAGATCATCTAGTGGTAACCTAGCTTCAAAATAATCTAGTGGTAACCTAGCTTCAAGATCATCTAGTGGTAACCTAGCTTCAAGATCATCTAGTAGTAACCTAGCTTCAAGATCATCTAGTGGTAACCTAGCTTCAAGATCATCTAGTGGTAACCTAGCTTCAAGATCATCTAGTGGTAACCTAGCTTCAAAATAATCTAGTGGTAACCTAGCTTCAAAATCATCTAGTGGTAACCTAGCTTCAAGATCATCTAGTGGTAACCTAGCTTCAAGGTCATCTAGTGGTAACCTATCTTCAAGATCATCTAGTGGTAACCTAGCTTCAAGATCATCTAGTGGTAACCTAGCTTCAAAATCATCTAGTGGTAACCTAGCTTCAAAATCATCTAGTGGTAACCTAGCTTCAACATCATCTAGTGGTAACCTAGCTTCAAAATCATCTAGTGGTAACCTAGCTTCAAGATCATCTAGTGGTAACCTAGCTTCAAGATCATCTAGTGGTAACCTTGCTTCAAAATCATCTAGTGGTAACCTTGCTTCAAAATCATCTAGTGGTAACCTAGCTTCAAAATCATCTAGTGGTAACCTAGCTTCTAAATCATCTACTGGTAACCTGGCTTCAAAATCATCTAGTGGTAACCTAGCTTCAAGATCATCTAGTGGTAACCTAGCTTCAAAATCATCTAGTGGTAACCTTGCTTCAAAATCATCTAGTGGTAACCTAGCTTCTAAATCATCTAGTGGTAACCTAGCTTCAAGATCATCTAGTGGTAACCTAGCTTCAAGATCATCTAGTGGTAACCTAGCTTATTTTCCGCTAGCAGAATTAAAGGCATCACCAGCACCTATCCCCCTTGGTTGTTTTCGTTTTCGTTTCACTTGGCAAACACAAATCCAAATCCATTTAAATTCCTTTTCAATCTCCATACACGAGATATTGTATTATTTTATTGGAAATGCGTCCATGTCGAGCCATTACCCATATGCATTTAAAATTCATCTTCTTTTTGCCTGGTTGCTACATCTACTGCACCTGCTCAAATGTATTCATAACCAGAGGCAAGAACTAACAGAATAATTGCTTTACAGTTTTATAATGACATAATCACCTGGAGGCACATCACCTTGGTTACCTTCCTTAACGGAGATGATATGTACTCCTCAAGATAGTCGAGTGTGAGGATAATCAGTACCACCCCCCCCCCCCCCCCCTCTCCCCCACTATTTAAATGGCTTGTCGTCCGTGGGCATAACAATGAACACTTGTAATAATAACACTATCACAGTTATCATGAAACAAGCTCTGAGTTCACGTTGAGCTTTTAATAGTTCCCGTTTAACCCAGACTCTGTAAACGTTCCTGTGAAAAAAAAACGGGGGGGAAGTCAATTACACTTATCGTCTTTGACACTTTTCTGAATTTACATTGAAATGCACCTCGAACAGCCATTCCCTCTGTTAATCATATTCACAGCGTGAGCCTCTTTGCATGAGTGGGGCCGCGGTGGAACAAAACAAACACAACAAACTCATTCAAAGCACCCTTGACTGATTGGGTTTACGTTCTTCTGGCTTCTCGCCGTGCAATATGATCGGCACTTAAACGCAGCCCTGCAAATCAGGTTCATTAGTTAAAGACGCTATGCGGTAAATGACAGATTAAAGATGAGAGGTTATTTTCCCGAACCCATCCTGATGTTTCCTCCTACAGCAGAGTGCCATATGGACAAGTAGTGGAGGGGTGAGAGGCAGCATTTCCTGTTTCGCCGGAATGAGAAATGGGTTGTGTATAATGGGGCAGTTTTAATTGTGATAATCGTCGCTCAAAATGGGGAGGCATGTAAAAACTCTTGTGATATGACGGAAGAGATTATGAGTAATTATTAACGAGGCAGAAAAACACTTTATCTTCCTCTCAGAGAGAGAGAGATAGAGAGAGAGAGAGAGAGAGAGAGAGAGAGAGAGAGACACAGAGAGAGAGAGAGAGACACAGAGAGAGAGAGAGAGAGAGAGAGACACACACAGAGAGAGTGAGAGAGACACACAGAGGGAGAGAGAGAGAGAGAGAGAGAGAGAGAGAGAGAGAGAGAGACACAGAGGGAGAGAGAGAGAGAGAGAGAGCGAGAGAGAGAGCGACAGACAGAGAGACACACAGAGAGAGAGAGAGAGAGAGCAGCCTGGGTTGATGAGAGTAGATTAAGACAGCTGGCCCAGTCATTGATTGTACCTGCCTCATGACAAGTGTAATTCTTTATTTGTATGCAAACTAGATGCATGCAACATCAAGCATAAACACCAATTTCAGAGGTAAATGCTCATTTTAAGAGCCATCCATCCGGCAATTTCCTGGTTTAGACGACCGCGTGTATAAAACGTATTGAGCTACACAAGAAACCCTGTCTCCTGTCATCAATCTGGATCAGTAAAGGATTCAACATGGTTGTATGTTGTTCTGAATGAAACACCAATCCAACCACGATCAGGGTCTCCGTGGTAACACCAGCGTTCTTCTGAAAACAAGCAGTCTACATTTTACAATCCAACCACGATCAGGGTCTCCGTGGTAACACAGCGTTCTTCTGAAAACAAGCAGTCTACCTGTACATTGAGTCTACCAGTCTGCCGCCTCTCGTTATTTATACGGTGATGTTTGCCGTGGTTATTTGCTGTGATCTGATGAAGCTTTGTGCGGTGGGGAACAAGACAGAATTGTTCATGTATTTCGATGGTACCTGCCGAAAGAGGTATTTTGAATGGGATTTTGAATTAGACTTTCAGAGGACTATTTGATTAAATTAACACTATCTACACCTTTCCACTTAAAAAATTAATTATCTAAATAACCCAAGAATAATGCTTTAGTTCTTATTTTTTTCGGCGCTTTGAAAACAACAACACTTGGCAAGACGTGTTCTCATTTCGGTTCGGGGACTCAAAGCAGCAGGTCAATCCGTGTTGTTATAAAGTAGAGGTGGAGGCATGCAGACATGGATAAGACAGGGAGGGTCCTGTGCATCCCACGTCCCTGGGCACTGGCACTCATCGCTGGCTGGATGGGAAGTCATTTATGAAGTCCTTTACAACAGGCAGTGAAAAGAGGTTAATTGAAAAATGTCGTAATGTCATTATGAAAGAACTAGATTAACCCAAGCTAATTCACTTTATTGTTGGGAAGAAAGAAGAATGAGCATTGAACTCTCTTGCAAATGTGGGGCTTGAATTAGGGGTGAGATGTTGTCTTTAAGGACTCTGCCAGTTTAATTAAGATATGGAAAATGACTCATTGTTCTACGGCACTAAAGTGCTGGGAATTAGCAGCCAAATGCAGAGCCTGGCCGCCTTTCATATCGGGCAACATGTGTTTGTTTGTTAAATACCCAGCAGCATTATAAAAATAAAAAAAACTCAAGTACTTATTTTACTCATTTAGCATTAAGGTTGGAGTCTATTGGAACTGCTTAACAGTCTGGCAGCCCTCTGATGTGTAACTGAGCCTAATAAAATGGGTTAGATTAAAACCCTTTATGTTGGTTATTAGAATCCTTATCAGAACTGGTACAGTAGTAGGTTATATACAGTACCTACTAGGCTAGCCAACTTCCCTAAACAATGGATGTGCTAAAAACTTTTTTTTATATTTAATCCACACTGAACAAAAAAGTAAACACAACATTGTAAAGTCTTGGTCCCGTGTTTCAGGAGCTGTAATAAAATATACCCGGAATTTTCCCGATACGTTCGAAAAAGCTTATCTCTCTCTAAATTTGTTTACATCCCTGTTAGTGAGCATTTCTCCTTTGCCAAGATAATCCATCCACCTGACAGGTGTGACATGTCAAGAAGTTGATTAAACAGCATGATCATTACACAGGTGCACCTTGTGCTTTGGACAATAAGAAGCGACGCTAAAATGTGCAGTTTTGTCACACAACACAATGCCACAGTCTACAATTTTGAGGGAGCGTGCAATTAGCATGTTCATAGGTTTAATTTCTCTACCATAAGCCGCCTCCAACCGCGGACTACATGTATGGCTGTGTGTGGGCGAGCGGTAATGTCAGCGTTGTGAACAGAGAGCTGCATGGTGGCGGTGGGGTTATGGTGAGGGCAGGCATAAGCTACGGACAACAAACACAACTGCATTTTATCGATGGCAATTTGAATACACAAAGAGACACGTGACGAGATCCTGAGAACCATTTACGTGAAATGACTGATTTCCTTCTATGAACCGTAACTCAGTAAAATCTTTGAAATTGTTGCATGGTACGTTTATATTTTTTGATTCAGTATATTTAACCTTTATCTAACCTGACAGTCCAGTTGAGGTCAGAAGACCTCTTTCCAAAGGAAGACCTGGATAAAAAGATGGACTCTGAGATTGTTTGGTCGTTCTGCGTTGGTGTGTCTCTCGTTTTCCTTCCTGTGTTGTGTGTCTGACTCTGGTCTCATGTGTTCTCTCCTGTAGGAGGTGTTGCTGAAGAGAGCAGCTGACCTTGTGGAGGCTCTGTATGGGATGCCCCACAACAACCAGGTAAAGACACAACACAGCATCCTGCGCTCTGCACAGTCTAT
>NW_028322100.1:2955000-2965000 GCF_057628025.1 Oncorhynchus mykiss
GAGCCATGACTACATGGAACTCTATTCCACAGTACTACATAGAGCCATGACTACATGGAACTCTATTCCACAGTACTACATAGAGCCATGACTACACGGTACTCTATTCCACAGTACTACATAGAGCCATGACTACATGGAACTCTATTCCACAGTACTACATAGAGCCATGACTACATGGAACTCTATTCCACAGTACTACATAGAGCCATGACTACATGGAACTCTATTCCACAGTACTACATAGAGCCATGACTACATGGAACTCTATTCCACAGTACTACATAGAGCCATGACTACATGGAACTCTATTCCACAGTACTACATAGAGCCATGACTACATGGAACTCTATTCCACAGTACTACATAGAGCCATGACTACATGGAACTCTATTCCACAGTACTACATAGAGCCATGACTACATGGTACTCTATTCCACAGTACTACATAGAGCCATGACTACATGGAACTCTATTCCACAGTACTACATAGAGCCATGACTACACAGAACTCTATTCCACAGTACTGCATAGAGCCATGACTACATGGAACTCTATTCCACAGTACTACATAGAGCCATGACTACATGGAACTCTATTCCACAGTACTACATAGAGCCATGACTACATGGAACTCTATTCCACAGTACTACATAGAGCCATGACTACATGGAACTCTATTCCACAGTACTACATAGAGCCATGACTACATGGTACTCTATTCCACAGTACTACATAGAGCCATGACTACATGGAACTCTATTCCACAGTACTACATAGAGCCATGACTACATGGAACTCTATTCCACAGTACTACATAGAGCCATGACTACACAGAACTCTATTCCACAGTACTACATAGAGCCATGACTACATGGAACTCTATTCCACAGTACTACATAGAGCCATGACTACATGGAACTCTATTCCACAGTACTACATAGAGCCATGACTACATGGAACTCTATTCCACAGTACTACATAGAGCCATGACTACATGGAACTCTATTCCACAGTACTACATAGAGCCATGACTACATGGAACTCTATTCCACAGTACTACATAGAGCCATGACTACATGGATCTCTATTCCACAGTACTACATAGAGCCATGACTACATGGAACTCTATTCCACAGTACTACATAGAGCCATGACTACATGGAACTCTATTCCACAATACTACATAGAGCCATGACTACATGGAACTCTATTCCACAGTACTACATAGAGCCATGACTACATGGAACTCTATTCCACAGTACTACATAGAGCCATGACTACATGGAACTCTATTCCACAGTACTACATAGAGCCATGACTACATGGAACTCTATTCCATATCAAGTAACTCATGCAAAGTGTAAAATTAGATTTAAAATACAGATAAAAAAAAACCTTATGGAACAGCGGGGACTGTGAAGCAACACACACACACACACACACACACACACACACACACACACACACACACACACACACACACACACACACACACACACACACACACACACTCACACGCACACACGCACACACACACACACACACACACACACATGACAACATACACACTATACACACACGTACACATGGATCTTGTATTGTAGATATGTGGTAGTAGAGTAGGGGCCTGAGGGCAAACATTTAATGTGTTGTGAATGTATTGTAATGTTTTTTTTAAAAACTGTATAACTGCCTTAATTTTGCTGGACACCAGGAAGAGTAGCTGCTGCCTTGGCTGGAACGAATGGGGATCCATAATAAACCCCAGGAAGAGTAGCTGCTGCCTTGGCAGGAATTAATGGGGATCCATAATAAACCCCAGGAAGAGTAGCTGCTGCCTTGGCAGGAATTAATGGGCATCCATAATAAACCCCAGGAAGAGTAGCTGCTGCCTTGGCAGGAACTAATGGGGATCCATAATAAACCACAGGAAGAGTAGCTGCAGCCTTGGCAGGAACTAAAGGGGATCCATAATAAACCCCAGGAAGAGTAGCTGCTGCCTTGGCAGGAATTAATGGGGATCCATAATAAACCCCAGGAAGAGTAGCTGCTGCCTTGGCATGAACTAATGGGGATCCATAATAAACCCCAGGATGAGTAGCTGCTGCCTTGGCAGGAACTAATGGGGATCCATAATAAACCCCAGGAAGAGTAGCTGCTGCCTTGGCAGGAACTAAAGGGGATCCATAATAAACCCCAGCAAGAGTAGCTGCTGCCTTGACAGGAACTAATGGTGATCCATAATAAACCCCAGGAAGAGTAGCTGCTGCCTTGACAGGAACTCATGGGGATCCATAATAAAACCCAGGAAGAGTAGCTGCTGCCTTGGCAGGAACTAATGGGGATCCATAATAAACCCCAGGAAGTGAAGCTGCTGCCTTGGCAGGAATTAATGGGGATCCATAATAAACCCCAGGAAGAGTAGCTGCTGCCTTGGCAGGAATTAATGGGGATCCATAATAAACCCCAGGAAGAGTAGCTGCTGCCTTGGCAGGAATTAATGGGGATCCATAATAAACCCCAGGAAGAGTAGCTGCTGCCTTGGCAGGAATTAATGGGGATCTATAATAAACCCCAGGAATTGTAGCTGCTGCCTTGGCAGGAACTAATGGGGATCCATAATAAACCCCAGGATGAGTAGCTGCTGCCTTGGCAGGAACTAATGGGGATCCATAATAAACCCCAGGAAGAGTAGCTGCTGCCTTGGCAGGAATTAATGGGGATCTATAATAAACCCCAGGAATTGTAGCTGCTGCCTTGGCAGGAACTAATGGGGATCCATAATAAACCCCAGGATGAGTAGCTGCTGCCTTGGCAGGAACTAATGGGGATCCATAATAAACCCCAGGAAGAGTAGCTGCTGCCTTGGCAGGAATGAATGGGGATCCATAATAAACCCCAGGAAGAGTAGCTGCTGCCTTGGCAGGAATTAATGGGGATCCATAATAAACCCCAGGAAGAGTAGCTGCTGCCTTGGCAGGAACTAATGGGGATCCATAATAAACCCCAGGAAGAGTAGCTGCTGCCTTGGCAGGAATTAATGGGGATCTATAATAAACCCCAGGAATTGTAGCTGCTGCCTTGGCAGGAACTAATGGGGATCCATAATAAACCCCAGGATGAGTAGCTGCTGCCTTGGCAGGAACTAATGGGGATCCATAATAAACCCCAGGAAGAGTAGCTGCTGCCTTGGCAGGAATGAATGGGGATCCATAATAAACCCCAGGAAGAGTAGCTGCTGCCTTGGCAGGAATTAATGGGGATCCATAATAAACCCCAGGAAGAGTAGCTGCTGCCTTGGCAGGAATTAATGGGGATCCATAATAAACCCCAGGAAGAGTAGCTGCTGCCTTGGCAGGAATTAATGGGGATCTATAATAAACCCCAGGAATTGTAGCTGCTGCCTTGGCAGGAACTAATGGGGATCCATAATAAACCCCAGGATGAGTAGCTGCTGCCTTGGCAGGAACTAATGGGGATCCATAATAAACCCCAGGAAGAGTAGCTGCTGCCTTGGCAGGAATGAATGGGGATCCATAATAAATCCCAGGAAGAGTAGCTTCTGCCTTGGCAGGAATTAATGGGGATCCATAATAAACCCCAGGAGGAGTAGCTGCTGCCTTGGCAGGAACTAATGGGGATCCATAATAAACCCCAGGATGAGTAGCTGCTGCCTTGGCAGGAACTAATGGGGATCCATAATAAACCCCAGGAAGAGTAGCTGCTGCCTTGGCAGGAATGAATGGGGATCCATAATAAACCCCAGGAAGAGTAGCTGCTGCCTTGGCAGGAATTAATGGGGATCCATGATAAACCCCAGGAAGAGTAGCTGCTGGGATCCATAATAAATACACCTACCATTACTGTAACCTTCATACCTGTATGTGTTCAAATACACAAGGTCACAATGAGACTAAATGTTTAACTGTTAAAGGCAAATGTACGGATCCCTTGTGACGCGTCCTCTCCTCTACTTTCAGGAGATCATCCTGAAGCGAGCGGCCGACATCGCCGAGGCCCTGTACAGCGTCCCGCGTAACCACAACCAGATCCCCTCACTGGGCAACACGGCGTCGCACGGCGGCATGATGGGGGTCAACTCGTTCGGCAGCCAGCTCGCCGTCAACGTCTCAGAAACATCACAGGGTAATGACCAGGGTATGTGGCCGTGGGGACCTCCCAAATGGCTGCCTATGCCCTTCATAGTGCACTACCTAGGGGAAAGTCGTGCGCTATATAGGGAAAGTAGTGCACTACATTGTTAAAGTCGTGCACTATATAGGGAAAGTAGTGCACTACATAGGGGAAAGTCGTGCACTATATAGGGAAATTAGTGCACTATATTGGTAAAGTAGTGCACTATATAGGGAAAGTAGTGCACTACATTGGTAAAGTAGTGCACTATATAGGGAATAAGGTGCCATTTGGGACGCGCTCCATGAGTGAAGATAAGCTGCCGACAACAACTAATCTAGCTTTACCCTTTAAATATTACCTGGCCGGCTCTGACTCTCTGCTTGCTGCTTCTCTATCTTCTCTTGCTGGATCTTATAACTGATCCCTGGGGGCTTGACGCTGTCACAGCCTCCCCTATTCTGTTTGCCTGCCTGGCTCGGCTGGGAATGACCCGCCGACCCACCTAACGCTCACCACTATTCACTTAGCAGCCGCCTGGGATGATAATACTTAATAATATCTCTTCTGTGTTGCCACTGCTAAGATCAGGGTTTACTTCTGTTCTGTGTTGCCACTGCTAAGATCAGGGTTTACTTCTGTTCTGTGTTGCCACTGTTAAGATCAGGGTTTACTTCTGTTCTGTGTTGCCACTGCTAAGATCAGGGTTTACTTCTGTTCTGTGTTGCCACTGCTAAGATCAGGGTTTACTTCTGCTCTGTGTTGCCACTGCTAAGATCAGGGTTTACTTCTGTTCTGTGTTGCCACTGCTAAGGTCAGTGTCTATATATGTTCTGTGTTGCCACTGCTAAGGTCACTGGTAGACCTATAGCTAGCTAGATGCTAGGAGTGTACACTGGTCTCACTGGTAGACCTATAGCTAGCTAGATGCTAGGAGTGTACACAGGTCTTCCTGGTAGACCTATAGCTAGCTAGATGCTAGGAGTGTATACATGTCTCACTGGTAGACCTATAGCTAGCTAGATGCTAGGAGTGTACACAGGTCTTCCTGGTAGACCTATAGCTAGCTAGATGCTAGGAGTGTACACAGGTCTCACTGGTAGACCCTATAGCTAGCTAGATGCTAGGAGTGTATACAGGTCTCACTAGTAGACCTATAGCTAGCTAGACGCTAGGAGTGTACACAGGTCTTCCTGGTAGACCTATAGCTAGCTAGATGCTAGGAGTGTACACAGGTCTTCCTGGTAGACCTATAGAAAGCTATGAGTGGCGCAGCGGTCTAAGGTACTGCATCACAATGCAAGAGGCGTCACTACAATCCCTGGTTCGACTCCAGGCTGTATCACATCTGGCTGTGTTTGGGAGTCCCATACGGCGGTGCACAATTGGCCCAGCTTCGTCCAGGTTTGGCCGGAGTAGGCCGTCATTATAAATAAGAATTTGTTTTTTAACTGACTTGCCTTTTTTTATTTTTAAATAAAGGTTACATTTACAAGCAAAAACCCATGTGGATATTATGTGATGGCTACACAGTCAATACAGACAATCCAGCATACAGGACTGGTTGTATTTACTGGTTGTCACCTGGTTGTATTTACTGGTTGCATTTACTGGTTGTATTTACTGGTTGTATTTACTGGTTGTATTTACTGGTTGTATTTACTGGTTGTATTTACAGGTTGTCACCTGGTTGTCTAAGTCTTAGGGTTTTCCTGGGTAGGTTTCCGTGTGTTTCCATAAGGAGAAGCACACATCTGTGTACTTACTGGACACAAGACATAATACAGGAGTGGTGTCCGTCAGCGGGCTGATGGACACAGAGTCTTAACAACACAGTAAAGCACTGAGGTCCAGCGTCAGGCTTCCCTTTAAGGGTTTGTGCTGAATAGCACTCCATTCCCTACGTCGCCAGTCAAACTCATTCCACGGAGGGTCGAGTGTCTGCGGGCATTCGCTCCTCCTTCGTAGTTGAATTAAGATCACTGATTAGTAAGGATCTCCCCTCACCCGGTTGTCTAGGGCTTAGTAAGGAACTCCCCTCACCTGGTTGTCTATGGCTTAGTAAGGAACTCTCCTCACCTGGTTGTCTAGGTCTTAGTAAGGAACTCCCATCACCTGGTTGTCTAGGGCTTAGTAAGAATCTCCCCTCACCTGGTTGTCTAGGGCATTGTAAGGAACTCCCCTCACCTGGTTGTCTAGGGCTTAGTAAGGAACTCCCTTCACCTGGTTGTCTAGGTCTCAGTAAGGAACTCCCCTCACCTGGTTGTCTAGGTCTCAGTAAGGAACTCCCCTCACCTGGTTGTCTAGGTCTCAGTAAAGAACTCCCCTTACCTGGTTGTCTCGGGCTTAGTAAGGAACTCCCCTCACCTGGTCGTCTAGGTCTCAGTAAGGAACTCCCCTCACTTGGTTGTCTAGGTCTCAGTAAAGAACTCCCCTCACCTGGTTGTCTCGGGCTTAATTGAAAGGAACAACTAAAAACCTGCAGACACTAGGCCCTCCATGGAATGAGTTTGACACCCCTGCCCTACATAGTGCACTACTTTTGACCAGAGCCCTATGTTCCCTATGATACCTATGGTACCTATGATACCTATGGTACCTATGCTCCCTGTGGTCCCTGATCAAAAGCAGGGCACTAAATAAGGAATAGGTCGTCACTTCGGACATATAGTAGACTATTTATCTATAAAATAGCCCAATGTTGTGGTTCTACCTTCCCTAAGTCCTTTTCTCCCCCTCTCAACAGTAGGATACAGCCGTCAAACCAGCAGTGTGTCCCCTCGAGGCTACGTCCCCAGCAGCACACCACAACAGGCCAACTACAACACCGTTAGCAACAGCATGAACGGCTACGGCAACCCCATGTCCAATCTGGGAGTACCCAGTTCACCAGGCTTCCTCAACGGCTCCTCTGCCAACTCCCCCTACGGCAGTAAGTATCAAGGTAACGACACACCACCTCGACTTCCTCCGTGTCTACGAGTCTGAGAGGCTTAGATTTTTCTTGATTTTGGATTTTCATGATTTTTGATTTTCTTGATTTTCTTGATTTTTGATTTTCTTGATTTTTGCCTAACCCCCCCCCCTCCTCTGTTATTGTTTTGATTAGTGTTTGTATTTTTTTGGAATGTGTGCTACTGGATAAAAGGAGGGGTGACTCTGGAGGCTCTGGAGGCTCAAGACCCAACTTGAAAAAAATAAAAAAAATAATAATCAATCAGACTTACAAATTTACACACAAAAAAATAAATACATGGAAAAGTAAAAAAAAAGTATGACATGGTGCACTTCCCCCAAAAGAAAATGCCCCAAAATTATAGAAGCAAAGTTTTCGTGAGTGATTTTCCCCCCAAGTCAAGAGTCTATTGTCAGATACCTATTATCCAGAGTGGCCAAGGCAGAACATTTCATATCACAATCCCACAAACTCCAAATATGATTTGGAATTTTTTGTTCTTGTTCTTATTAATTACTAATTGGTTTCTAAGTTACGTAAATGTAATTATTTGTCGAATCCCATCCAAATTCTGATCTTTTTTTTTTTTAAATCACAATCATCTTGATTTCTCCTGATTTCTTCCCAAATCTATATACGTTTTGATTTGAAAAGAGGCAAGGCCTTATCAATTAATTTAATCAAATGAATCTAAAACATCTTGATTTTTTAATGATCTGTGCCGTGGTGAAACGCCTCTCTGATTGGTGCTTATGTTTGCTTTATTGCAGTAGTGCCGTCGAGCCCCACCATGGCAGCCTCTTCGGTCAGCCTCTCTACAAACTGTAGCAGTACACACGGCATTTTCTCATTCTCACCTGCCAATGTCATCTCTGCAGTGAAACAAAAGAGCGCCTTTGCCCCTGTTGTAAGGCCCCAAGCTTCTCCACCACCTTCTTGCACCAGTGCAAATGGCAATGGACTTCAAGGTGAGCCGTCCTCCCCTCCTTTTACAGTGCCCTCCATAGTCATTCTGTCCTTCTGTTCTGTTCTGACTTGTTGGCCTACTGGCATCTCTCTGTTCTGTTCTGACCTGTTGGCCCACTGGCATCTCTCTGTTCTGTTCTGACCTGTTGGCCCGCTGGCATCTCTCTCACCTGCCTGCCTGCCCACCTCCACCCAAAACCATGGCAACCATGCACCACCAGCCTGGGTTAAACGAGAGTACGAGTGGACATAAATGATATATTTGAGGATGGATGATGATTGCGTGGACGGATGGATGGATTGATGGGTACATTATGCCTGCATGTATGTGTTTATTTATTTATTTCTGTATTTATTTATCAAACCATTCATGATTAAGGGAAGTTAGGAGTCTCTTGGGGGGTTACTCTCCCCCATATATTTTTTTTGCATCATAATACAGCATACCAGTACATACAGGGTTGGGGTCAATTCAGATTTCATTTGTAAATTGCTCTTTAATTCTAATTGAAAAAAATGTCTCACAGAAAGCAACATTTGAAAAATAATTCGAATTAAAGGAAGTAGATGTAATTCAATTAAATTCCATGAAATTGTAATTATTTATTATTTATTATTATTAAGGAATGCTCATTTTGACATCATTGTATGGTTACGAATGCCATATAGCATATGGTTGAAACATTAACAAAATAAAATAATTATAATAATAATTATCCTAAAACTATTTTAAATAATTACAGTGGTCTGGAAATATTAAGAACATGGTGTGGGTTGTCTATAATAATTCAGGATGCCCCTTAATGGGGTGGCAGGTAGTCTAGTGGTTAGAACCAGGTAACCTAGTGGTTAGAACCAGGTAGCCTAGTGGTTAGAACCAGGTAGCCTAGTGGTTAGAACCAGGTAGTCTAGTGGTTAGAACCAGGTAACCTAGTGGTTAGAGCCAGGTAGTCTAGTGGTTAGAACCAGGTAACCTAGTGGTTAGAACCAGGTAACTCAGTGGTTAGAACCAGGTAGCCTAGTGGTTAGAACCAGGTAGCCTAGTGGTTAGAACCAGGTAACCTAGTGGTTAGAACCAGGTAGCCTAGTGGTTAGAACCAGGTAACCTAGTGGTTATAACCAGGTAACCTAGTAGTTAGAACCAGGTAGCCTAGTGGTTAGAACCAGGTAGCCTAGTGGTTAGAACCAGGTAGCCTAGTGGTTAGAACCAGGTAACCTAGTGGTTAGAACCAGGTAACCTAGTGGTTAGAACCAGGTAACCTAGTGGTTAGAACCAGGTAACCTAGTGGTTAGAGCTTTGGGACAGTAACCGAAATGTAAACATAATTTGTTCTGCATCTGAACAAGGCAGGTGACCCACTGTTCCCCTGTAGGCCGTCATTGTAAATAAGAATTTGTTCTTAACTGACTTGCCTAGTTAAATAAAGGATAAATTAAATAATCTAAATATAACATATATATTTCCCAGAATGCATTTGATCAAACACTGGGAACAATCTAGTAATCTAGAAATCTTTCATAACAATGAAAAATACTGTTTGACATCTTAAAAACGAATATTTGAAATCTGGCATATATTGCTTGTTAATAAGTGGAACTAATTCTCAGTTGAATTAGTTTGATATGCTTTGAAACGTGTATTATAATTCCTTCAGTTCAAATGATGCTTCCTGTGGGTTTGTGGCCAGTTCAAATTCAATTCAAATTCATGGTTTGAATTCACTTCAATTCAGAAACTCAGAATTGAGCCGAACCCTGAAAGCCTGATAGATACAACATGTACTTCTGCCTTGTTCACTGCAGCCCTAGGATCCAGCCCTCTTTTACATTTAATCTGAATTGTACATTGTATGCTTTAATATCCACAACCCCCCCCCTCCACCCATCCACCCCTCCACCCCCCCACCCCCTCCACCCATCAACCCCCCCCCCCTCCAAACT